>NC_092164.1:68164075-68464075 GCF_045791955.1 Oncorhynchus clarkii lewisi
AGCCCAGGGTGTAGTGGAGATTCAGCTGGGACAACATTTCTGATTGTGGTCATTGTTTGGGGTAGCAGAAGATGACGCTTCCCAGAAGCAATAGGTTTGGGCCTCTGGCTCATTCTATAACTTTGGGGGAGAATACACCCACCTTAGGCTCAGACACTCTTAAGACCTCTTTTGACCCTAAATTGACCAAGCAGTATTTTAAATTATTACAAGCCATCCATCATGCGGAAATTTTAGCAGAGTTACAAAGGACTGGGTCTTTTCCACCTGGCATGATGAAGCAGGTCGTTAGACTTACAGCTTTTATCAAACCTTCCTCACCCAACTCAAGCACTCTGGCACTGGTGAAGGAAAATACGGACCACTGGATGGACACCAATATGTGTATTTTGGTGGATCATTATGATTCAGTCCTAGCAGCGGGGTTACAGGAGATGGGGAGATTTGATACCAATTCCTTTGAGCGAGCTGTTGTTTGGGCAAAGACCAGATATGGACGTAAGTTTACTCAGTCCTCAGTGGCAACACTAAAGGCTATGCTTCCCAAGGCCAGCACTGGTGTTAGTGAGGTGGCAGGCCCGGGCCAATTGACTATGGAGGACTTTCCGCCCTTGTCGGGTGCCCTGTCTCCAGCTCCCAATAAGGTGGAAGGGGTGGGAGATAGCAGTCCGGCAGGTGGGTTAGCCCATAGTGGGCCTAAACATGGACCTAGGGGGAGCTCCCTCAGGAGGTCTCCCGGCCTATCAGCTCTAGAGCTGGATCCAGTGAAACAGATGGGGAAAACCATTTCAGTTATGGCTGAAATATATTCCCCTAGACTCCAAGTACCTGCTGGAGATCCATTGACAACAGAGGTAGCGCCAGGGGGGGCTGATATTGGGAAGGAAACACAGGTGAGGTCTGCTCTTGTTCATAGTCCTAAGAGGTCTTTATACAGTAATGTTGTCCTACAATGTAGTAATACAATTACCTCTTTATCTGACTCTGGCCAGGAGGACCCCGGAGTTGGAGGGGAGCGGGAGCCATGGGGGGCTGCCCTTGGGACCCGAGGGGGGAATGAACATATGATGATAAGTGGTGACAAAACGGAATGTTCCTTGATTACGCCCTTGTCTGAGCCCCCTGGGGGGTCCCGCATTGCTGCCGCCCCGGTCCTCCCGCTGCTACTCTCTTCGGGGACTTCGCCTCTTGGTCAAGGTAAGGGTAGAACAGTGGGATTAGCCCCAACTGAGGTGCACCCGGGGGTCCCTTCTTCCATCCCAGTAATTGATCTACCTGTCAGGAAGCCTATATCCACCTGCGTTGAACCAGTTAGGCACCCAAATTCTATCAGGAAAATTTGGGATTGGGAACTTACAATTAGAAAACCAATTGTTATAATTGGAGATTCCAATATCTCACGGATACCTAGGTTTGCTGACCCCAGGGTGCAAGCAGACAGCTTCCCTGGGGCCACATTTCACCATCTAAAAGGCGTAGTAGAAAAATTGGCACAACACCCAACAGTGGAGAAGGTGGTTTTATCAACTGCCTTTTGAAACAGCTGGCGTTGACCTCCTGGAAACAACTCCAACAACTGTTGAAAATGGCGGAAAGTAAATTTCCCAATGCAATACTCTACGTGCCAATTATCAACTACTCAGATAGATTGGAAAAACAGCAACAGATACTCTTGGATCAACTTAATCAAAAGATCCTAGAACAATGTAACTACTTACCGGAGATCAGCAAACTTAGGTTCCATACACTGCCACGTGACCCAGTACACTGGACATCTGAAACAGGAAACATCATTTTTAACTATTGGCTGGATAATTTAAACATGTAAGGGGAGAACAGTGCCCTGAGACAGCTCCACACTCATATCACTAATCTTTCACACTCATATAGGCTTTCTGAGATGGAAAGAAAGGTATTGGAACGGGGATTGTCCTTTATCCCCACCCCCCGAATAATGGATAGGATGGAGCTTCGTAGGGACCTTCACCTATATCATAGGAGATTAAAATTGTTGGATCATTTTAATTATGTAACTGACATTCCCTTTGTGCCATTTACAGATCCCTCTTTTTGGGAACCTAGAGTGCAATCTATATCTCCATCTATTCAAACATTGATCAGGAGGGATCTGGATGCATTTCGGAGGTTCCGACCTGGTCCAGTTACCAGGGGGAATATTACGCAATTGGAGCTAGATACTATTAAATCGTTGGGGTCCAATCAGAGTATAGTTATTAAACCTGCGGATAAAGGATCACAGATTGTAATCATGGACAGAGTACAGTATTTGTTGGAGGCTAACAGGCAATTAAATAATGTGAAAAACTATGTCCTATTAGACCACTCTATTCAATCTGAAACTCAAGAAATGATTAAGAGGATACTGGTGAAATTGCTTGAAAAGAGGTGTATTTCTTCCAAGCAATATACTTATCTGTTGGGCCCCGAAGTGCCGAGACCGCGACAATTCTATCTTCTTCCAAAAATTCATAAACCTTTGGAAGAGTGGTCTGTGCCCTTTCAGATCCCTAGTGCCCGCCCAATTGTTAGTGACTGTGGTTCGGAATCGTATCGAATTGCTGAATATATTGATTATTTCATTAATCCGCTATCCCAGAAGCACGCTTCCTATGTTAAGGATACATATGACTTTGTCGATAAACTTAAAGGCCTCAAACTACCACTAGGGGCGTTCTTATTTTCAATAGATATTAACTCATTATATACAAATATTGAAACCGCTTTGGGACTGCGGGCGATAAAACAGGCATTTGACAGGTTTCCTGATCCTCAGTGCCCGGACAAGGAAATCTTAGATCTGTTGGAGCTGAGTCTCTTGAGGAACGATTTCAATTTTAATGATGAGTTTTATCTTCAGATCCATGGGACTGCTATGGGTAAGAAATTTGCTCCGGCCTTTGCCAATTTATATATGTGCTTCTGGGAAGAGACGGCTTTTCTTAAATGCCAGACCCTTCCTTTTCTATATCTCAGGTATTTGGATGATATCTTTGGAATTTGGGTGAGTTCTATGCAGGACTTTGAGGGTTTCTTAAAAACCCTCAATACACATCATCCTGCAATTAAAACGTCCCACAATATACAAAGGGAAAAACTAGAGTTTTTGGACACTCAGGTCTTATTTGTACCTTCTGATGGGGTAACTAAATCATTGGCCACTAAAGTCTTCTTTAAGGAGACTGATAGGCATGCCCTACTACATAAGACAAGTTACCATCCAAAACATACTTTCAGAGGGATTATTAAATCTCATCTGATTCGGTTCAACAGAATCTGTACATTGGGGGAGCATGTGGAGGAGGCAATAACCATTCATTTTAGAGCCTTGGGGCCACGGGGATATTCCAAACGTTTCCTTAGGGGGATAAAGGCAGAAGTGGGTGAATTATTTGGCAGGGAAGGGGGATACAATAAACCAGTGGAAACACATAATCTGATACCATTTGTTACAACATACTCTGGGAGTTTGGGTGGATTTAGTAGGAACTTGAGGTCCAATTTCAGGGAAGCTCAACAAGTGGTGGAAGGATTGGTAGATTGTAGAGTAATCTCAGCGTATAGAAGAAACAAAAACCTCGGGGATAGTTTAGTCCACTCTGCCTTCCAGACGAAAAGTGCACCTAATAAATTTGATAAATTTTTGGGGAGACCAAAGTATATTGTTAATGCCTTCTCGGGGTTGGGGTCCCTTGTAAGACAGAGGATCGAATTGTCCACTGTAAACTTGATCTATGGAATTAAGTGTAAATTGTGCCAAAAGATTTACATAGGAGAAACAAAGAATGCACTACTGGCCAGACTGAAACAACACCTATACCAGATAGCCAAAGGTAATAAGACTACGGTATTGTATTTGCATTTTGGTATACATGCAGTGGACGGTTTGAGTATTTTTGGTCTGGAGACAAATGGGAGTTGGTCCAGGACACAACGACAGGGGATGGAAAGAACTTGGATTGGGCGTCTTAATACGATAGACCCTAAGGGCCTGAATGAAAAATATTGATTTACCTTGGCTTACCTAACTGATGGAAGGGGTCATCTTCGGTGTAGTGACATGGGCTATTTGGTGGGGGCGAGGGAAGAGGGCAGGTGGTGGGGGCCTGTGGAGAGCCACTCATTATAAATGTTTGTTTATTGTATTTATTTATTTATTTATGTGGATTGGTCCATGGTGTATTTGCCATTGCCTGAGAGCACTTATGATTGCCTTTTTAAACATGTATTTCTTATTTTATTATTTATTTATGGATCTACTCACTGACCATAGATACGATGGCACTTATTTTTATCACATCCTTGATCTTTTAGTGTGGCGTGGCTTCACCTTTTTGTTTGGATACTTTTATAGCACTTATTTTGAGTTTTCCTTGTTTGATGGCACTATGGACTTTTTATTTATTTACTTGTTTTTGTGTTTATTGGGTGGTTCACCTTGTAGACCCTAATCCCTAACCCTGGGATCCTCATGCCTAACCCTAACCTCTAGACCCCCATACCTAATTTTAGTCTAACCTCGACCTGTATTTTTTTAAATTTTTTTATACTGATTCGAACCCACAACTGAACCTGAATTCTAACCTTAACCCCTAGTTACCCTAACCTCCTAACCCTAACCCCTAACCCCAACCCTCTAACCCTAACCCTAACCCTCTAGACCCCCATACCTAATCTTAGTCTAACCTCGACCTGTATTTTTATACTGATTAGAACCCACAACCGAACCTGAATTCTAACCTTAACCCCTAGTTACCCTAATCCCTCACCCTAACCCTGGGACCCCCATGCCTGAACTTAACCCTAACCCTGAGACCCTCATGCCTAATCTTAAACCTTTAGACCCTCATATCTGATCTTAATTTAACTTTGACCCGTATTTTAACTCTGAACCTTATGGTAAACCCAATCTCAATTCTGACCTTAACCTATAGCTTTCAAATCTTTAGCTTCCGAATCCCTCATTCTCTATATCTATTTTAACCTCTACACTCTTTATATCTATCTATCTTAATCTCTAGATTTCCATACTGAACTTTTTCTCTTAGACCACCGCTCTGAACTTGGCATTTGGCCTTTATTCCTAGTTTAGAATTTCTGGCTTTTAATTTAAGCCTTATTTTAACGTTTGACTCTGGTCTTCCTTTTATAGTTTTTCTTAGTCATTTAAAGTATGTTATACCTATGTCTAACCATTTATCCTAAAGGGGTTGCCTGTGCCAGTGCACACCAGATTCGTCTGCTCCTTATTGAACCTAACCTAGCCAGCGCCTGGCATATTATACATTATTTGGGTTTTAAAAGACTCCTTTGACTAGACTCTTTTTAGTATGTTAATTGTTTTAATTTGTTTGTCAAGTAGGCCACCCATTGAACACCTACCCAAATTGGGACGGTTGATGGGAGGAGAATGGGGGGGATGGACGGAGGATTAAGCCATACATATGCCTCAGGAAGAAGGGATCCGCCCCCTCAATTCCCCATATCAGCACAGGTGTTGGTGACTACTCATTACCTCTGAAGAAAGCTATGATGCTGAAACGTCAGGTCTCTCTGTCTTTTGTTTGTTTTAATCTCTGAAAGTTCCCTTAACAGATGTTTTCCTTTAACAAGCTATACTACGAAAGTACTATGGAATCTAGCATATGAAGGCCTCTTGGACTGCAAATTCACTCGAAAGGAAGCTCCAGTGAGAACAAATGCCTGGAAAAGGACTAAGGTGAAAGATATATTTTTTCTAACCTTTTGAACATTGCTAAGAACATTGCTAAATCCATGGACAATTTCCTCTGGTTAAGTGGATCATTACCAGAGAGTGTTTGTGTGGGATAAACTCAAGGGAACTTCAGAATCTTAATTGTTTTTATGTTTTGTTGTTTCTTGGTTTAAAATTTTGTCCTTTTATGAAAATGTTTTTCTTCTTATAACTTTTTTTTCCTTCCCCTATGTCCTGATTTTTAAAAATTTTATCTACATTTTTTTAAACAGCCCAGGGTGTAGTGGAGATTCAGCTGGGACAACATTTCTGATTGTGGTCATTGTTTGGGGTAGCAGAAGATGACGCTTCCCAGAAGCAATAGGTTTGGGCCTCTGGCTCATTCTATAACTTTGGGGGAGAATACACCCACCTTAGGCTCAGACACTCTTAAGACCTCTTTTGACCCTAAATTGACCAAGCAGTATTTTAAATTATTACAAGCCATCCATCATGCGGAAATTTTAGCAGAGTTACAAAGGACTGGGTCTTTTCCACCTGGCATGATGAAGCAGGTCGTTAGACTTACAGCTTTTATCAAACCTTCCTCACCCAACTCAAGCACTCTGGCACTGGTGAAGGAAAATACGGACCACTGGATGGACACCAATATGTGTATTTTGGTGGATCATTATGATTCAGTCCTAGCAGCGGGGTTACAGGAGATGGGGAGATTTGATACCAATTCCTTTGAGCGAGCTGTTGTTTGGGCAAAGACCAGATATGGACGTAAGTTTACTCAGTCCTCAGTGGCAACACTAAAGGCTATGCTTCCCAAGGCCAGCACTGGTGTTAGTGAGGTGGCAGGCCCGGGCCAATTGACTATGGAGGACTTTCCGCCCTTGTCGGGTGCCCTGTCTCCAGCTCCCAATAAGGTGGAAGGGGTGGGAGATAGCAGTCCGGCAGGTGGGTTAGCCCATAGTGGGCCTAAACATGGACCTAGGGGGAGCTCCCTCAGGAGGTCTCCCGGCCTATCAGCTCTAGAGCTGGATCCAGTGAAACAGATGGGGAAAACCATTTCAGTTATGGCTGAAATATATTCCCCTAGACTCCAAGTACCTGCTGGAGATCCATTGACAACAGAGGTAGCGCCAGGGGGGGCTGATATTGGGAAGGAAACACAGGTGAGGTCTGCTCTTGTTCATAGTCCTAAGAGGTCTTTATACAGTAATGTTGTCCTACAATGTAGTAATACAATTACCTCTTTATCTGACTCTGGCCAGGAGGACCCCGGAGTTGGAGGGGAGCGGGAGCCATGGGGGGCTGCCCTTGGGACCCGAGGGGGGAATGAACATATGATGATAAGTGGTGACAAAACGGAATGTTCCTTGATTACGCCCTTGTCTGAGCCCCCTGGGGGGTCCCGCATTGCTGCCGCCCCGGTCCTCCCGCTGCTACTCTCTTCGGGGACTTCGCCTCTTGGTCAAGGTAAGGGTAGAACAGTGGGATTAGCCCCAACTGAGGTGCACCCGGGGGTCCCTTCTTCCATCCCAGTAATTGATCTACCTGTCAGGAAGCCTATATCCACCTGCGTTGAACCAGTTAGGCACCCAAATTCTATCAGGAAAATTTGGGATTGGGAACTTACAATTAGAAAACCAATTGTTATAATTGGAGATTCCAATATCTCACGGATACCTAGGTTTGCTGACCCCAGGGTGCAAGCAGACAGCTTCCCTGGGGCCACATTTCACCATCTAAAAGGCGTAGTAGAAAAATTGGCACAACACCCAACAGTGGAGAAGGTGGTTTTATCAACTGCCTTTTGAAACAGCTGGCGTTGACCTCCTGGAAACAACTCCAACAACTGTTGAAAATGGCGGAAAGTAAATTTCCCAATGCAATACTCTACGTGCCAATTATCAACTACTCAGATAGATTGGAAAAACAGCAACAGATACTCTTGGATCAACTTAATCAAAAGATCCTAGAACAATGTAACTACTTACCGGAGATCAGCAAACTTAGGTTCCATACACTGCCACGTGACCCAGTACACTGGACATCTGAAACAGGAAACATCATTTTTAACTATTGGCTGGATAATTTAAACATGTAAGGGGAGAACAGTGCCCTGAGACAGCTCCACACTCATATCACTAATCTTTCACACTCATATAGGCTTTCTGAGATGGAAAGAAAGGTATTGGAACGGGGATTGTCCTTTATCCCCACCCCCCGAATAATGGATAGGATGGAGCTTCGTAGGGACCTTCACCTATATCATAGGAGATTAAAATTGTTGGATCATTTTAATTATGTAACTGACATTCCCTTTGTGCCATTTACAGATCCCTCTTTTTGGGAACCTAGAGTGCAATCTATATCTCCATCTATTCAAACATTGATCAGGAGGGATCTGGATGCATTTCGGAGGTTCCGACCTGGTCCAGTTACCAGGGGGAATATTACGCAATTGGAGCTAGATACTATTAAATCGTTGGGGTCCAATCAGAGTATAGTTATTAAACCTGCGGATAAAGGATCACAGATTGTAATCATGGACAGAGTACAGTATTTGTTGGAGGCTAACAGGCAATTAAATAATGTGAAAAACTATGTCCTATTAGACCACTCTATTCAATCTGAAACTCAAGAAATGATTAAGAGGATACTGGTGAAATTGCTTGAAAAGAGGTGTATTTCTTCCAAGCAATATACTTATCTGTTGGGCCCCGAAGTGCCGAGACCGCGACAATTCTATCTTCTTCCAAAAATTCATAAACCTTTGGAAGAGTGGTCTGTGCCCTTTCAGATCCCTAGTGCCCGCCCAATTGTTAGTGACTGTGGTTCGGAATCGTATCGAATTGCTGAATATATTGATTATTTCATTAATCCGCTATCCCAGAAGCACGCTTCCTATGTTAAGGATACATATGACTTTGTCGATAAACTTAAAGGCCTCAAACTACCACTAGGGGCGTTCTTATTTTCAATAGATATTAACTCATTATATACAAATATTGAAACCGCTTTGGGACTGCGGGCGATAAAACAGGCATTTGACAGGTTTCCTGATCCTCAGTGCCCGGACAAGGAAATCTTAGATCTGTTGGAGCTGAGTCTCTTGAGGAACGATTTCAATTTTAATGATGAGTTTTATCTTCAGATCCATGGGACTGCTATGGGTAAGAAATTTGCTCCGGCCTTTGCCAATTTATATATGTGCTTCTGGGAAGAGACGGCTTTTCTTAAATGCCAGACCCTTCCTTTTCTATATCTCAGGTATTTGGATGATATCTTTGGAATTTGGGTGAGTTCTATGCAGGACTTTGAGGGTTTCTTAAAAACCCTCAATACACATCATCCTGCAATTAAAACGTCCCACAATATACAAAGGGAAAAACTAGAGTTTTTGGACACTCAGGTCTTATTTGTACCTTCTGATGGGGTAACTAAATCATTGGCCACTAAAGTCTTCTTTAAGGAGACTGATAGGCATGCCCTACTACATAAGACAAGTTACCATCCAAAACATACTTTCAGAGGGATTATTAAATCTCAGCTGATTCGGTTCAACAGAATCTGTACATTGGGGGAGCATGTGGAGGAGGCAATAACCATTCATTTTAGAGCCTTGGGGCCACGGGGATATTCCAAACGTTTCCTTAGGGGGATAAAGGCAGAAGTGGGTGAATTATTTGGCAGGGAAGGGGGATACAATAAACCAGTGGAAACACATAATCTGATACCATTTGTTACAACATACTCTGGGAGTTTGGGTGGATTTAGTAGGAACTTGAGGTCCAATTTCAGGGAAGCTCAACAAGTGGTGGAAGGATTGGTAGATTGTAGAGTAATCTCAGCGTATAGAAGAAACAAAAACCTCGGGGATAGTTTAGTCCACTCTGCCTTCCAGACGAAAAGTGCACCTAATAAATTTGATAAATTTTTGGGGAGACCAAAGTATATTGTTAATGCCTTCTCGGGGTTGGGGTCCCTTGTAAGACAGAGGATCGAATTGTCCACTGTAAACTTGATCTATGGAATTAAGTGTAAATTGTGCCAAAAGATTTACATAGGAGAAACAAAGAATGCACTACTGGCCAGACTGAAACAACACCTATACCAGATAGCCAAAGGTAATAAGACTACGGTATTGTATTTGCATTTTGGTATACATGCAGTGGACGGTTTGAGTATTTTTGGTCTGGAGACAAATGGGAGTTGGTCCAGGACACAACGACAGGGGATGGAAAGAACTTGGATTGGGCGTCTTAATACGATAGACCCTAAGGGCCTGAATGAAAAATATTGATTTACCTTGGCTTACCTAACTGATGGAAGGGGTCATCTTCGGTGTAGTGACATGGGCTATTTGGTGGGGGCGAGGGAAGAGGGCAGGTGGTGGGGGCCTGTGGAGAGCCACTCATTATAAATGTTTGTTTATTGTATTTATTTATTTATTTATGTGGATTGGTCCATGGTGTATTTGCCATTGCCTGAGAGCACTTATGATTGCCTTTTTAAACATGTATTTCTTATTTTATTATTTATTTATGGATCTACTCACTGACCATAGATACGATGGCACTTATTTTTATCACATCCTTGATCTTTTAGTGTGGCGTGGCTTCACCTTTTTGTTTGGATACTTTTATAGCACTTATTTTGAGTTTTCCTTGTTTGATGGCACTATGGACTTTTTATTTATTTACTTGTTTTTGTGTTTATTGGGTGGTTCACCTTGTAGACCCTAATCCCTAACCCTGGGATCCTCATGCCTAACCCTAACCTCTAGACCCCCATACCTAATTTTAGTCTAACCTCGACCTGTATTTTTTTAAATTTTTTTATACTGATTCGAACCCACAACTGAACCTGAATTCTAACCTTAACCCCTAGTTACCCTAACCTCCTAACCCTAACCCCTAACCCCAACCCTCTAACCCTAACCCTAACCCTCTAGACCCCCATACCTAATCTTAGTCTAACCTCGACCTGTATTTTTATACTGATTAGAACCCACAACCGAACCTGAATTCTAACCTTAACCCCTAGTTACCCTAATCCCTCACCCTAACCCTGGGACCCCCATGCCTGAACTTAACCCTAACCCTGAGACCCTCATGCCTAATCTTAAACCTTTAGACCCTCATATCTGATCTTAATTTAACTTTGACCCGTATTTTAACTCTGAACCTTATGGTAAACCCAATCTCAATTCTGACCTTAACCTATAGCTTTCAAATCTTTAGCTTCCGAATCCCTCATTCTCTATATCTATTTTAACCTCTACACTCTTTATATCTATCTATCTTAATCTCTAGATTTCCATACTGAACTTTTTCTCTTAGACCACCGCTCTGAACTTGGCATTTGGCCTTTATTCCTAGTTTAGAATTTCTGGCTTTTAATTTAAGCCTTATTTTAACGTTTGACTCTGGTCTTCCTTTTATAGTTTTTCTTAGTCATTTAAAGTATGTTATACCTATGTCTAACCATTTATCCTAAAGGGGTTGCCTGTGCCAGTGCACACCAGATTCGTCTGCTCCTTATTGAACCTAACCTAGCCAGCGCCTGGCATATTATACATTATTTGGGTTTTAAAAGACTCCTTTGACTAGACTCTTTTTAGTATGTTAATTGTTTTAATTTGTTTGTCAAGTAGGCCACCCATTGAACACCTACCCAAATTGGGACGGTTGATGGGAGGAGAATGGGGGGGATGGACGGAGGATTAAGCCATACATATGCCTCAGGAAGAAGGGATCCGCCCCCTCAATTCCCCATATCAGCACAGGTGTTGGTGACTACTCATTACCTCTGAAGAAAGCTATGATGCTGAAACGTCAGGTCTCTCTGTCTTTTGTTTGTTTTAATCTCTGAAAGTTCCCTTAACAGATGTTTTCCTTTAACAAGCTATACTACGAAAGTACTATGGAATCTAGCATATGAAGGCCTCTTGGACTGCAAATTCACTCGAAAGGAAGCTCCAGTGAGAACAAATGCCTGGAAAAGGACTAAGGTGAAAGATATATTTTTTCTAACCTTTTGAACATTGCTAAGAACATTGCTAAATCCATGGACAATTTCCTCTGGTTAAGTGGATCATTACCAGAGAGTGTTTGTGTGGGATAAACTCAAGGGAACTTCAGAATCTTAATTGTTTTTATGTTTTGTTGTTTCTTGGTTTAAAATTTTGTCCTTTTATGAAAATGTTTTTCTTCTTATAACTTTTTTTTCCTTCCCCTATGTCCTGATTTTTAAAAATTTTATCTACATTTTTTTAACCTGTTGCGACGACCAAACCCGGATCCGGGATTCTATTTATAGACCTAAGCTCATTACCATAACGCAACGTTAACTATTCATGAAAATCGCAAATGAAATGAAATAAATATGCTAGCTCTCAAGCTTAGCCTTTTGTTAACAACACTGTCATCTCAGATTTTCAAAATATGCTTTTCAACCATAGGAAAACAATCATTTGTGTAACAGTAGCTAGCTAGCGTAGCATTTAGCGTTAGCATTAGCGTTAGCATTAGCGTTAGCATTTAGCAGGCAACTATCACAAAAACAAGTAAAGCCTTCAAATAAAATAACTTACCTTTGAAGAACTTCTGATGTTTTCAATGAGGAGACTCTCAGTTAGATAGCAGATGCTCCGTTTTTCCAAAAAGATTATTTGTGTATTAGAAATAGCTCCGTTTTGTACATCACATTTGGCTACCAAAAAAAAAAAAAAAAAAAAAAAAAAACGAAAATTCAGCCCTCAAAACGCGAACTTTTTTCCAAATTAACTCCATAATATCGACTGAAACATGGCAAACGTGGTTTAGAATCAATCCTCAAGGTGTTTTTCCACATATCTCTTCAATGATATATCCTTCGTGGAAGCCTGGTTTCTCCTTGCTCTCAAATGGAAAAATAATTGCACCTGGCTTTACGCTCCAATTTCGACGCAGGGACACCAGGCGGACACTTGGAAAATGTAGTCTCTTATGGTCAATCTTCCAATGATATGCCTACAAATACGTCACAATGCTGCTAACACTTTGGGGGAACGACAGAAAGTGTAGGCTCATTCCTTGCGCAATCACAGCCATATAAGGAGACAATGGAAAACAGAGCTTCAGAAATTCTGATCATTTCCTGGTTGATGCATCATCTTGGTTTCGCCTGTAGAATGAGTTCTGGGGCACTTACAGACAATATCTTTGCAGATTCTGAAACTTCAGAGTGTTTTCTTTCAAAAACTGTCAAGAATATGCATAGTCGAGCATCTTTTCGTGACAAAATATCGCGCTTAAAACGGGAACGTTTTTTATCCAAAAATGAAATAGCGCCCCTAGAGATCAAAGAGGTTAAACAGCCCAGGGTGTAGTGGAGATTCAGCTGGGACAACATTTCTGATTGTGGTCATTGTTTGGGGTAGCAGAAGATGACGCTTCCCAGAAGCAATAGGTTTGGGCCTCTGGCTCATTCTATAACTTTGGGGGAGAATACACCCACCTTAGGCTCAGACACTCTTAAGACCTCTTTTGACCCTAAATTGACCAAGCAGTATTTTAAATTATTACAAGCCATCCATCATGCGGAAATTTTAGCAGAGTTACAAAGGACTGGGTCTTTTCCACCTGGCATGATGAAGCAGGTCGTTAGACTTACAGCTTTTATCAAACCTTCCTCACCCAACTCAAGCACTCTGGCACTGGTGAAGGAAAATACGGACCACTGGATGGACACCAATATGTGTATTTTGGTGGATCATTATGATTCAGTCCTAGCAGCGGGGTTACAGGAGATGGGGAGATTTGATACCAATTCCTTTGAGCGAGCTGTTGTTTGGGCAAAGACCAGATATGGACGTAAGTTTACTCAGTCCTCAGTGGCAACACTAAAGGCTATGCTTCCCAAGGCCAGCACTGGTGTTAGTGAGGTGGCAGGCCCGGGCCAATTGACTATGGAGGACTTTCCGCCCTTGTCGGGTGCCCTGTCTCCAGCTCCCAATAAGGTGGAAGGGGTGGGAGATAGCAGTCCGGCAGGTGGGTTAGCCCATAGTGGGCCTAAACATGGACCTAGGGGGAGCTCCCTCAGGAGGTCTCCCGGCCTATCAGCTCTAGAGCTGGATCCAGTGAAACAGATGGGGAAAACCATTTCAGTTATGGCTGAAATATATTCCCCTAGACTCCAAGTACCTGCTGGAGATCCATTGACAACAGAGGTAGCGCCAGGGGGGGCTGATATTGGGAAGGAAACACAGGTGAGGTCTGCTCTTGTTCATAGTCCTAAGAGGTCTTTATACAGTAATGTTGTCCTACAATGTAGTAATACAATTACCTCTTTATCTGACTCTGGCCAGGAGGACCCCGGAGTTGGAGGGGAGCGGGAGCCATGGGGGGCTGCCCTTGGGACCCGAGGGGGGAATGAACATATGATGATAAGTGGTGACAAAACGGAATGTTCCTTGATTACGCCCTTGTCTGAGCCCCCTGGGGGGTCCCGCATTGCTGCCGCCCCGGTCCTCCCGCTGCTACTCTCTTCGGGGACTTCGCCTCTTGGTCAAGGTAAGGGTAGAACAGTGGGATTAGCCCCAACTGAGGTGCACCCGGGGGTCCCTTCTTCCATCCCAGTAATTGATCTACCTGTCAGGAAGCCTATATCCACCTGCGTTGAACCAGTTAGGCACCCAAATTCTATCAGGAAAATTTGGGATTGGGAACTTACAATTAGAAAACCAATTGTTATAATTGGAGATTCCAATATCTCACGGATACCTAGGTTTGCTGACCCCAGGGTGCAAGCAGACAGCTTCCCTGGGGCCACATTTCACCATCTAAAAGGCGTAGTAGAAAAATTGGCACAACACCCAACAGTGGAGAAGGTGGTTTTATCAACTGCCTTTTGAAACAGCTGGCGTTGACCTCCTGGAAACAACTCCAACAACTGTTGAAAATGGCGGAAAGTAAATTTCCCAATGCAATACTCTACGTGCCAATTATCAACTACTCAGATAGATTGGAAAAACAGCAACAGATACTCTTGGATCAACTTAATCAAAAGATCCTAGAACAATGTAACTACTTACCGGAGATCAGCAAACTTAGGTTCCATACACTGCCACGTGACCCAGTACACTGGACATCTGAAACAGGAAACATCATTTTTAACTATTGGCTGGATAATTTAAACATGTAAGGGGAGAACAGTGCCCTGAGACAGCTCCACACTCAAATATCACTAATCTTTCACACTCATATAGGCTTTCTGAGATGGAAAGAAAGGTATTGGAACGGGGATTGTCCTTTATCCCCACCCCCCGAATAATGGATAGGATGGAGCTTCGTAGGGACCTTCACCTATATCATAGGAGATTAAAATTGTTGGATCATTTTAATTATGTAACTGACATTCCCTTTGTGCCATTTACAGATCCCTCTTTTTGGGAACCTAGAGTGCAATCTATATCTCCATCTATTCAAACATTGATCAGGAGGGATCTGGATGCATTTCGGAGGTTCCGACCTGGTCCAGTTACCAGGGGGAATATTACGCAATTGGAGCTAGATACTATTAAATCGTTGGGGTCCAATCAGAGTATAGTTATTAAACCTGCGGATAAAGGATCACAGATTGTAATCATGGACAGAGTACAGTATTTGTTGGAGGCTAACAGGCAATTAAATAATGTGAAAAACTATGTCCTATTAGACCACTCTATTCAATCTGAAACTCAAGAAATGATTAAGAGGATACTGGTGAAATTGCTTGAAAAGAGGTGTATTTCTTCCAAGCAATATACTTATCTGTTGGGCCCCGAAGTGCCGAGACCGCGACAATTCTATCTTCTTCCAAAAATTCATAAACCTTTGGAAGAGTGGTCTGTGCCCTTTCAGATCCCTAGTGCCCGCCCAATTGTTAGTGACTGTGGTTCGGAATCGTATCGAATTGCTGAATATATTGATTATTTCATTAATCCGCTATCCCAGAAGCACGCTTCCTATGTTAAGGATACATATGACTTTGTCGATAAACTTAAAGGCCTCAAACTACCACTAGGGGCGTTCTTATTTTCAATAGATATTAACTCATTATATACAAATATTGAAACCGCTTTGGGACTGCGGGCGATAAAACAGGCATTTGACAGGTTTCCTGATCCTCAGCGCCCGGACAAGGAAATCTTAGATCTGTTGGAGCTGAGTCTCTTGAGGAACGATTTCAATTTTAATGATGAGTTTTATCTTCAGATCCATGGGACTGCTATGGGTAAGAAATTTGCTCCGGCCTTTGCCAATTTATATATGTGCTTCTGGGAAGAGACGGCTTTTCTTAAATGCCAGACCCTTCCTTTTCTATATCTCAGGTATTTGGATGATATCTTTGGAATTTGGGTGAGTTCTATGCAGGACTTTGAGGGTTTCTTAAAAACCCTCAATACACATCATCCTGCAATTAAAACGTCCCACAATATACAAAGGGAAAAACTAGAGTTTTTGGACACTCAGGTCTTATTTGTACCTTCTGATGGGGTAACTAAATCATTGGCCACTAAAGTCTTCTTTAAGGAGACTGATAGGCATGCCCTACTACATAAGACAAGTTACCATCCAAAACATACTTTCAGAGGGATTATTAAATCTCAGCTGATTCGGTTCAACAGAATCTGTACATTGGGGGAGCATGTGGAGGAGGCAATAACCATTCATTTTAGAGCCTTGGGGCCACGGGGATATTCCAAACGTTTCCTTAGGGGGATAAAGGCAGAAGTGGGTGAATTATTTGGCAGGGAAGGGGGATACAATAAACCAGTGGAAACACATAATCTGATACCATTTGTTACAACATACTCTGGGAGTTTGGGTGGATTTAGTAGGAACTTGAGGTCCAATTTCAGGGAAGCTCAACAAGTGGTGGAAGGATTGGTAGATTGTAGAGTAATCTCAGCGTATAGAAGAAACAAAAACCTCGGGGATAGTTTAGTCCACTCTGCCTTCCAGACGAAAAGTGCACCTAATAAATTTGATAAATTTTTGGGGAGACCAAAGTATATTGTTAATGCCTTCTCGGGGTTGGGGTCCCTTGTAAGACAGAGGATCGAATTGTCCACTGTAAACTTGATCTATGGAATTAAGTGTAAATTGTGCCAAAAGATTTACATAGGAGAAACAAAGAATGCACTACTGGCCAGACTGAAACAACACCTATACCAGATAGCCAAAGGTAATAAGACTACGGTATTGTATTTGCATTTTGGTATACATGCAGTGGACGGTTTGAGTATTTTTGGTCTGGAGACAAATGGGAGTTGGTCCAGGACACAACGACAGGGGATGGAAAGAACTTGGATTGGGCGTCTTAATACGATAGACCCTAAGGGCCTGAATGAAAAATATTGATTTACCTTGGCTTACCTAACTGATGGAAGGGGTCATCTTCGGTGTAGTGACATGGGCTATTTGGTGGGGGCGAGGGAAGAGGGCAGGTGGTGGGGGCCTGTGGAGAGCCACTCATTATAAATGTTTGTTTATTGTATTTATTTATTTATTTATGTGGATTGGTCCATGGTGTATTTGCCATTGCCTGAGAGCACTTATGATTGCCTTTTTAAACATGTATTTCTTATTTTATTATTTATTTATGGATCTACTCACTGACCATAGATACGATGGCACTTATTTTTATCACATCCTTGATCTTTTAGTGTGGCGTGGCTTCACCTTTTTGTTTGGATACTTTTATAGCACTTATTTTGAGTTTTCCTTGTTTGATGGCACTATGGACTTTTTATTTATTTACTTGTTTTTGTGTTTATTGGGTGGTTCACCTTGTAGACCCTAATCCCTAACCCTGGGATCCTCATGCCTAACCCTAACCTCTAGACCCCCATACCTAATTTTAGTCTAACCTCGACCTGTATTTTTTTAAATTTTTTTATACTGATTCGAACCCACAACTGAACCTGAATTCTAACCTTAACCCCTAGTTACCCTAACCTCCTAACCCTAACCCCTAACCCCAACCCTCTAACCCTAACCCTAACCCTCTAGACCCCCATACCTTATCTTAGTCTAACCTCGACCTGTATTTTTATACTGATTAGAACCCACAACCGAACCTGAATTCTAACCTTAACCCCTAGTTACCCTAATCCCTCACCCTAACCCTGGGACCCCCATGCCTGAACTTAACCCTAACCCTGAGACCCTCATGCCTAATCTTAAACCTTTAGACCCTCATATCTGATCTTAATTTAACTTTGACCCGTATTTTAACTCTGAACCTTATGGTAAACCCAATCTCAATTCTGACCTTAACCTATAGCTTTCAAATCTTTAGCTTCCGAATCCCTCATTCTCTATATCTATTTTAACCTCTACACTCTTTATATCTATCTATCTTAATCTCTAGATTTCCATACTGAACTTTTTCTCTTAGACCACCGCTCTGAACTTGGCATTTGGCCTTTATTCCTAGTTTAGAATTTCTGGCTTTTAATTTAAGCCTTATTTTAACGTTTGACTCTGGTCTTCCTTTTATAGTTTTTCTTAGTCATTTAAAGTATGTTATACCTATGTCTAACCATTTATCCTAAAGGGGTTGCCTGTGCCAGTGCACACCAGATTCGTCTGCTCCTTATTGAACCTAACCTAGCCAGCGCCTGGCATATTATACATTATTTGGGTTTTAAAAGACTCCTTTGACTAGACTCTTTTTAGTATGTTAATTGTTTTAATTTGTTTGTCAAGTAGGCCACCCATTGAACACCTACCCAAATTGGGACGGTTGATGGGAGGAGAATGGGGGGGATGGACGGAGGATTAAGCCATACATATGCCTCAGGAAGAAGGGATCCGCCCCCTCAATTCCCCATATCAGCACAGGTGTTGGTGACTACTCATTACCTCTGAAGAAAGCTATGATGCTGAAACGTCAGGTCTCTCTGTCTTTTGTTTGTTTTAATCTCTGAAAGTTCCCTTAACAGATGTTTTCCTTTAACAAGCTATACTACGAAAGTACTATGGAATCTAGCATATGAAGGCCTCTTGGACTGCAAATTCACTCGAAAGGAAGCTCCAGTGAGAACAAATGCCTGGAAAAGGACTAAGGTGAAAGATATATTTTTTCTAACCTTTTGAACATTGCTAAGAACATTGCTAAATCCATGGACAATTTCCTCTGGTTAAGTGGATCATTACCAGAGAGTGTTTGTGTGGGATAAACTCAAGGGAACTTCAGAATCTTAATTGTTTTTATGTTTTGTTGTTTCTTGGTTTAAAATTTTGTCCTTTTATGAAAATGTTTTTCTTCTTATAACTTTTTTTTCCTTCCCCTATGTCCTGATTTTTAAAAATTTTATCTACATTTTTTTAAACAGCCCAGGGTGTAGTGGAGATTCAGCTGGGACAACATTTCTGATTGTGGTCATTGTTTGGGGTAGCAGAAGATGACGCTTCCCAGAAGCAATAGGTTTGGGCCTCTGGCTCATTCTATAACTTTGGGGGAGAATACACCCACCTTAGGCTCAGACACTCTTAAGACCTCTTTTGACCCTAAATTGACCAAGCAGTATTTTAAATTATTACAAGCCATCCATCATGCGGAAATTTTAGCAGAGTTACAAAGGACTGGGTCTTTTCCACCTGGCATGATGAAGCAGGTCGTTAGACTTACAGCTTTTATCAAACCTTCCTCACCCAACTCAAGCACTCTGGCACTGGTGAAGGAAAATACGGACCACTGGATGGACACCAATATGTGTATTTTGGTGGATCATTATGATTCAGTCCTAGCAGCGGGGTTACAGGAGATGGGGAGATTTGATACCAATTCCTTTGAGCGAGCTGTTGTTTGGGCAAAGACCAGATATGGACGTAAGTTTACTCAGTCCTCAGTGGCAACACTAAAGGCTATGCTTCCCAAGGCCAGCACTGGTGTTAGTGAGGTGGCAGGCCCGGGCCAATTGACTATGGAGGACTTTCCGCCCTTGTCGGGTGCCCTGTCTCCAGCTCCCAATAAGGTGGAAGGGGTGGGAGATAGCAGTCCGGCAGGTGGGTTAGCCCATAGTGGGCCTAAACATGGACCTAGGGGGAGCTCCCTCAGGAGGTCTCCCGGCCTATCAGCTCTAGAGCTGGATCCAGTGAAACAGATGGGGAAAACCATTTCAGTTATGGCTGAAATATATTCCCCTAGACTCCAAGTACCTGCTGGAGATCCATTGACAACAGAGGTAGCGCCAGGGGGGGCTGATATTGGGAAGGAAACACAGGTGAGGTCTGCTCTTGTTCATAGTCCTAAGAGGTCTTTATACAGTAATGTTGTCCTACAATGTAGTAATACAATTACCTCTTTATCTGACTCTGGCCAGGAGGACCCCGGAGTTGGAGGGGAGCGGGAGCCATGGGGGGCTGCCCTTGGGACCCGAGGGGGGAATGAACATATGATGATAAGTGGTGACAAAACGGAATGTTCCTTGATTACGCCCTTGTCTGAGCCCCCTGGGGGGTCCCGCATTGCTGCCGCCCCGGTCCTCCCGCTGCTACTCTCTTCGGGGACTTCGCCTCTTGGTCAAGGTAAGGGTAGAACAGTGGGATTAGCCCCAACTGAGGTGCACCCGGGGGTCCCTTCTTCCATCCCAGTAATTGATCTACCTGTCAGGAAGCCTATATCCACCTGCGTTGAACCAGTTAGGCACCCAAATTCTATCAGGAAAATTTGGGATTGGGAACTTACAATTAGAAAACCAATTGTTATAATTGGAGATTCCAATATCTCACGGATACCTAGGTTTGCTGACCCCAGGGTGCAAGCAGACAGCTTCCCTGGGGCCACATTTCACCATCTAAAAGGCGTAGTAGAAAAATTGGCACAACACCCAACAGTGGAGAAGGTGGTTTTATCAACTGCCTTTTGAAACAGCTGGCGTTGACCTCCTGGAAACAACTCCAACAACTGTTGAAAATGGCGGAAAGTAAATTTCCCAATGCAATACTCTACGTGCCAATTATCAACTACTCAGATAGATTGGAAAAACAGCAACAGATACTCTTGGATCAACTTAATCAAAAGATCCTAGAACAATGTAACTACTTACCGGAGATCAGCAAACTTAGGTTCCATACACTGCCACGTGACCCAGTACACTGGACATCTGAAACAGGAAACATCATTTTTAACTATTGGCTGGATAATTTAAACATGTAAGGGGAGAACAGTGCCCTGAGACAGCTCCACACTCATATCACTAATCTTTCACACTCATATAGGCTTTCTGAGATGGAAAGAAAGGTATTGGAACGGGGATTGTCCTTTATCCCCACCCCCCGAATAATGGATAGGATGGAGCTTCGTAGGGACCTTCACCTATATCATAGGAGATTAAAATTGTTGGATCATTTTAATTATGTAACTGACATTCCCTTTGTGCCATTTACAGATCCCTCTTTTTGGGAACCTAGAGTGCAATCTATATCTCCATCTATTCAAACATTGATCAGGAGGGATCTGGATGCATTTCGGAGGTTCCGACCTGGTCCAGTTACCAGGGGGAATATTACGCAATTGGAGCTAGATACTATTAAATCGTTGGGGTCCAATCAGAGTATAGTTATTAAACCTGCGGATAAAGGATCACAGATTGTAATCATGGACAGAGTACAGTATTTGTTGGAGGCTAACAGGCAATTAAATAATGTGAAAAACTATGTCCTATTAGACCACTCTATTCAATCTGAAACTCAAGAAATGATTAAGAGGATACTGGTGAAATTGCTTGAAAAGAGGTGTATTTCTTCCAAGCAATATACTTATCTGTTGGGCCCCGAAGTGCCGAGACCGCGACAATTCTATCTTCTTCCAAAAATTCATAAACCTTTGGAAGAGTGGTCTGTGCCCTTTCAGATCCCTAGTGCCCGCCCAATTGTTAGTGACTGTGGTTCGGAATCGTATCGAATTGCTGAATATATTGATTATTTCATTAATCCGCTATCCCAGAAGCACGCTTCCTATGTTAAGGATACATATGACTTTGTCGATAAACTTAAAGGCCTCAAACTACCACTAGGGGCGTTCTTATTTTCAATAGATATTAACTCATTATATACAAATATTGAAACCGCTTTGGGACTGCGGGCGATAAAACAGGCATTTGACAGGTTTCCTGATCCTCAGTGCCCGGACAAGGAAATCTTAGATCTGTTGGAGCTGAGTCTCTTGAGGAACGATTTCAATTTTAATGATGAGTTTTATCTTCAGATCCATGGGACTGCTATGGGTAAGAAATTTGCTCCGGCCTTTGCCAATTTATATATGTGCTTCTGGGAAGAGACGGCTTTTCTTAAATGCCAGACCCTTCCTTTTCTATATCTCAGGTATTTGGATGATATCTTTGGAATTTGGGTGAGTTCTATGCAGGACTTTGAGGGTTTCTTAAAAACCCTCAATACACATCATCCTGCAATTAAAACGTCCCACAATATACAAAGGGAAAAACTAGAGTTTTTGGACACTCAGGTCTTATTTGTACCTTCTGATGGGGTAACTAAATCATTGGCCACTAAAGTCTTCTTTAAGGAGACTGATAGGCATGCCCTACTACATAAGACAAGTTACCATCCAAAACATACTTTCAGAGGGATTATTAAATCTCAGCTGATTCGGTTCAACAGAATCTGTACATTGGGGGAGCATGTGGAGGAGGCAATAACCATTCATTTTAGAGCCTTGGGGCCACGGGGATATTCCAAACGTTTCCTTAGGGGGATAAAGGCAGAAGTGGGTGAATTATTTGGCAGGGAAGGGGGATACAATAAACCAGTGGAAACACATAATCTGATACCATTTGTTACAACATACTCTGGGAGTTTGGGTGGATTTAGTAGGAACTTGAGGTCCAATTTCAGGGAAGCTCAACAAGTGGTGGAAGGATTGGTAGATTGTAGAGTAATCTCAGCGTATAGAAGAAACAAAAACCTCGGGGATAGTTTAGTCCACTCTGCCTTCCAGACGAAAAGTGCACCTAATAAATTTGATAAATTTTTGGGGAGACCAAAGTATATTGTTAATGCCTTCTCGGGGTTGGGGTCCCTTGTAAGACAGAGGATCGAATTGTCCACTGTAAACTTGATCTATGGAATTAAGTGTAAATTGTGCCAAAAGATTTACATAGGAGAAACAAAGAATGCACTACTGGCCAGACTGAAACAACACCTATACCAGATAGCCAAAGGTAATAAGACTACGGTATTGTATTTGCATTTTGGTATACATGCAGTGGACGGTTTGAGTATTTTTGGTCTGGAGACAAATGGGAGTTGGTCCAGGACACAACGACAGGGGATGGAAAGAACTTGGATTGGGCGTCTTAATACGATAGACCCTAAGGGCCTGAATGAAAAATATTGATTTACCTTGGCTTACCTAACTGATGGAAGGGGTCATCTTCGGTGTAGTGACATGGGCTATTTGGTGGGGGCGAGGGAAGAGGGCAGGTGGTGGGGGCCTGTGGAGAGCCACTCATTATAAATGTTTGTTTATTGTATTTATTTATTTATTTATGTGGATTGGTCCATGGTGTATTTGCCATTGCCTGAGAGCACTTATGATTGCCTTTTTAAACATGTATTTCTTATTTTATTATTTATTTATGGATCTACTCACTGACCATAGATACGATGGCACTTATTTTTATCACATCCTTGATCTTTTAGTGTGGCGTGGCTTCACCTTTTTGTTTGGATACTTTTATAGCACTTATTTTGAGTTTTCCTTGTTTGATGGCACTATGGACTTTTTATTTATTTACTTGTTTTTGTGTTTATTGGGTGGTTCACCTTGTAGACCCTAATCCCTAACCCTGGGATCCTCATGCCTAACCCTAACCTCTAGACCCCCATACCTAATTTTAGTCTAACCTCGACCTGTATTTTTTTAAATTTTTTTATACTGATTCAAACCCACAACTGAACCTGAATTCTAACCTTAACCCCTAGTTACCCTAACCTCCTAACCCTAACCCCTAACCCCAACCCTCTAACCCTAACCCTAACCCTCTAGACCCCCATACCTAATCTTAGTCTAACCTCGACCTGTATTTTTATACTGATTAGAACCCACAACCGAACCTGAATTCTAACCTTAACCCCTAGTTACCCTAATCCCTCACCCTAACCCTGGGACCCCCATGCCTGAACTTAACCCTAACCCTGAGACCCTCATGCCTAATCTTAAACCTTTAGACCCTCATATCTGATCTTAATTTAACTTTGACCCGTATTTTAACTCTGAACCTTATGGTAAACCCAATCTCAATTCTGACCTTAACCTATAGCTTTCAAATCTTTAGCTTCCGAATCCCTCATTCTCTATATCTATTTTAACCTCTACACTCTTTATATCTATCTATCTTAATCTCTAGATTTCCATACTGAACTTTTTCTCTTAGACCACCGCTCTGAACTTGGCATTTGGCCTTTATTCCTAGTTTAGAATTTCTGGCTTTTAATTTAAGCCTTATTTTAACGTTTGACTCTGGTCTTCCTTTTATAGTTTTTCTTAGTCATTTAAAGTATGTTATACCTATGTCTAACCATTTATCCTAAAGGGGTTGCCTGTGCCAGTGCACACCAGATTCGTCTGCTCCTTATTGAACCTAACCTAGCCAGCGCCTGGCATATTATACATTATTTGGGTTTTAAAAGACTCCTTTGACTAGACTCTTTTTAGTATGTTAATTGTTTTAATTTGTTTGTCAAGTAGGCCACCCATTGAACACCTACCCAAATTGGGACGGTTGATGGGAGGAGAATGGGGGGGATGGACGGAGGATTAAGCCATACATATGCCTCAGGAAGAAGGGATCCGCCCCCTCAATTCCCCATATCAGCACAGGTGTTGGTGACTACTCATTACCTCTGAAGAAAGCTATGATGCTGAAACGTCAGGTCTCTCTGTCTTTTGTTTGTTTTAATCTCTGAAAGTTCCCTTAACAGATGTTTTCCTTTAACAAGCTATACTACGAAAGTACTATGGAATCTAGCATATGAAGGCCTCTTGGACTGCAAATTCACTCGAAAGGAAGCTCCAGTGAGAACAAATGCCTGGAAAAGGACTAAGGTGAAAGATATATTTTTTCTAACCTTTTGAACATTGCTAAGAACATTGCTAAATCCATGGACAATTTCCTCTGGTTAAGTGGATCATTACCAGAGAGTGTTTGTGTGGGATAAACTCAAGGGAACTTCAGAATCTTAATTGTTTTTATGTTTTGTTGTTTCTTGGTTTAAAATTTTGTCCTTTTATGAAAATGTTTTTCTTCTTATAACTTTTTTTTCCTTCCCCTATGTCCTGATTTTTAAAAATTTTATCTACATTTTTTTAACCTGTTGCGACGACCAAACCCGGATCCGGGATTCTATTTATAGACCTAAGCTCATTACCATAACGCAACGTTAACTATTCATGAAAATCGCAAATGAAATGAAATAAATATGCTAGCTCTCAAGCTTAGCCTTTTGTTAACAACACTGTCATCTCAGATTTTCAAAATATGCTTTTCAACCATAGGAAAACAATCATTTGTGTAACAGTAGCTAGCTAGCGTAGCATTTAGCGTTAGCATTAGCGTTAGCATTAGCGTTAGCATTTAGCAGGCAACTATCACAAAAACAAGTAAAGCCTTCAAATAAAATAACTTACCTTTGAAGAACTTCTGATGTTTTCAATGAGGAGACTCTCAGTTAGATAGCAGATGCTCCGTTTTTCCAAAAAGATTATTTGTGTATTAGAAATAGCTCCGTTTTGTACATCACATTTGGCTACCAAAAAAAAAAAAAAAAAAAAAAAAAAAAAAACGAAAATTCAGCCCTCAAAACGCGAACTTTTTTCCAAATTAACTCCATAATATCGACTGAAACATGGCAAACGTGGTTTAGAATCAATCCTCAAGGTGTTTTTCCACATATCTCTTCAATGATATATCCTTCGTGGAAGCCTGGTTTCTCCTTGCTCTCAAATGGAAAAATAATTGCACCTGGCTTTACGCTCCAATTTCGACGCAGGGACACCAGGCGGACACTTGGAAAATGTAGTCTCTTATGGTCAATCTTCCAATGATATGCCTACAAATACGTCACAATGCTGCTAACACTTTGGGGGAACGACAGAAAGTGTAGGCTCATTCCTTGCGCAATCACAGCCATATAAGGAGACAATGGAAAACAGAGCTTCAGAAATTCTGATCATTTCCTGGTTGATGCATCATCTTGGTTTCGCCTGTAGAATGAGTTCTGGGGCACTTACAGACAATATCTTTGCAGATTCTGAAACTTCAGAGTGTTTTCTTTCAAAAACTGTCAAGAATATGCATAGTCGAGCATCTTTTCGTGACAAAATATCGCGCTTAAAACGGGAACGTTTTTTATCCAAAAATGAAATAGCGCCCCTAGAGATCAAAGAGGTTAAACAGCCCAGGGTGTAGTGGAGATTCAGCTGGGACAACATTTCTGATTGTGGTCATTGTTTGGGGTAGCAGAAGATGACGCTTCCCAGAAGCAATAGGTTTGGGCCTCTGGCTCATTCTATAACTTTGGGGGAGAATACACCCACCTTAGGCTCAGACACTCTTAAGACCTCTTTTGACCCTAAATTGACCAAGCAGTATTTTAAATTATTACAAGCCATCCATCATGCGGAAATTTTAGCAGAGTTACAAAGGACTGGGTCTTTTCCACCTGGCATGATGAAGCAGGTCGTTAGACTTACAGCTTTTATCAAACCTTCCTCACCCAACTCAAGCACTCTGGCACTGGTGAAGGAAAATACGGACCACTGGATGGACACCAATATGTGTATTTTGGTGGATCATTATGATTCAGTCCTAGCAGCGGGGTTACAGGAGATGGGGAGATTTGATACCAATTCCTTTGAGCGAGCTGTTGTTTGGGCAAAGACCAGATATGGACGTAAGTTTACTCAGTCCTCAGTGGCAACACTAAAGGCTATGCTTCCCAAGGCCAGCACTGGTGTTAGTGAGGTGGCAGGCCCGGGCCAATTGACTATGGAGGACTTTCCGCCCTTGTCGGGTGCCCTGTCTCCAGCTCCCAATAAGGTGGAAGGGGTGGGAGATAGCAGTCCGGCAGGTGGGTTAGCCCATAGTGGGCCTAAACATGGACCTAGGGGGAGCTCCCTCAGGAGGTCTCCCGGCCTATCAGCTCTAGAGCTGGATCCAGTGAAACAGATGGGGAAAACCATTTCAGTTATGGCTGAAATATATTCCCCTAGACTCCAAGTACCTGCTGGAGATCCATTGACAACAGAGGTAGCGCCAGGGGGGGCTGATATTGGGAAGGAAACACAGGTGAGGTCTGCTCTTGTTCATAGTCCTAAGAGGTCTTTATACAGTAATGTTGTCCTACAATGTAGTAATACAATTACCTCTTTATCTGACTCTGGCCAGGAGGACCCCGGAGTTGGAGGGGAGCGGGAGCCATGGGGGGCTGCCCTTGGGACCCGAGGGGGGAATGAACATATGATGATAAGTGGTGACAAAACGGAATGTTCCTTGATTACGCCCTTGTCTGAGCCCCCTGGGGGGTCCCGCATTGCTGCCGCCCCGGTCCTCCCGCTGCTACTCTCTTCGGGGACTTCGCCTCTTGGTCAAGGTAAGGGTAGAACAGTGGGATTAGCCCCAACTGAGGTGCACCCGGGGGTCCCTTCTTCCATCCCAGTAATTGATCTACCTGTCAGGAAGCCTATATCCACCTGCGTTGAACCAGTTAGGCACCCAAATTCTATCAGGAAAATTTGGGATTGGGAACTTACAATTAGAAAACCAATTGTTATAATTGGAGATTCCAATATCTCACGGATACCTAGGTTTGCTGACCCCAGGGTGCAAGCAGACAGCTTCCCTGGGGCCACATTTCACCATCTAAAAGGCGTAGTAGAAAAATTGGCACAACACCCAACAGTGGAGAAGGTGGTTTTATCAACTGCCTTTTGAAACAGCTGGCGTTGACCTCCTGGAAACAACTCCAACAACTGTTGAAAATGGCGGAAAGTAAATTTCCCAATGCAATACTCTACGTGCCAATTATCAACTACTCAGATAGATTGGAAAAACAGCAACAGATACTCTTGGATCAACTTAATCAAAAGATCCTAGAACAATGTAACTACTTACCGGAGATCAGCAAACTTAGGTTCCATACACTGCCACGTGACCCAGTACACTGGACATCTGAAACAGGAAACATCATTTTTAACTATTGGCTGGATAATTTAAACATGTAAGGGGAGAACAGTGCCCTGAGACAGCTCCACACTCAAATATCACTAATCTTTCACACTCATATAGGCTTTCTGAGATGGAAAGAAAGGTATTGGAACGGGGATTGTCCTTTATCCCCACCCCCCGAATAATGGATAGGATGGAGCTTCGTAGGGACCTTCACCTATATCATAGGAGATTAAAATTGTTGGATCATTTTAATTATGTAACTGACATTCCCTTTGTGCCATTTACAGATCCCTCTTTTTGGGAACCTAGAGTGCAATCTATATCTCCATCTATTCAAACATTGATCAGGAGGGATCTGGATGCATTTCGGAGGTTCCGACCTGGTCCAGTTACCAGGGGGAATATTACGCAATTGGAGCTAGATACTATTAAATCGTTGGGGTCCAATCAGAGTATAGTTATTAAACCTGCGGATAAAGGATCACAGATTGTAATCATGGACAGAGTACAGTATTTGTTGGAGGCTAACAGGCAATTAAATAATGTGAAAAACTATGTCCTATTAGACCACTCTATTCAATCTGAAACTCAAGAAATGATTAAGAGGATACTGGTGAAATTGCTTGAAAAGAGGTGTATTTCTTCCAAGCAATATACTTATCTGTTGGGCCCCGAAGTGCCGAGACCGCGACAATTCTATCTTCTTCCAAAAATTCATAAACCTTTGGAAGAGTGGTCTGTGCCCTTTCAGATCCCTAGTGCCCGCCCAATTGTTAGTGACTGTGGTTCGGAATCGTATCGAATTGCTGAATATATTGATTATTTCATTAATCCGCTATCCCAGAAGCACGCTTCCTATGTTAAGGATACATATGACTTTGTCGATAAACTTAAAGGCCTCAAACTACCACTAGGGGCGTTCTTATTTTCAATAGATATTAACTCATTATATACAAATATTGAAACCGCTTTGGGACTGCGGGCGATAAAACAGGCATTTGACAGGTTTCCTGATCCTCAGCGCCCGGACAAGGAAATCTTAGATCTGTTGGAGCTGAGTCTCTTGAGGAACGATTTCAATTTTAATGATGAGTTTTATCTTCAGATCCATGGGACTGCTATGGGTAAGAAATTTGCTCCGGCCTTTGCCAATTTATATATGTGCTTCTGGGAAGAGACGGCTTTTCTTAAATGCCAGACCCTTCCTTTTCTATATCTCAGGTATTTGGATGATATCTTTGGAATTTGGGTGAGTTCTATGCAGGACTTTGAGGGTTTCTTAAAAACCCTCAATACACATCATCCTGCAATTAAAACGTCCCACAATATACAAAGGGAAAAACTAGAGTTTTTGGACACTCAGGTCTTATTTGTACCTTCTGATGGGGTAACTAAATCATTGGCCACTAAAGTCTTCTTTAAGGAGACTGATAGGCATGCCCTACTACATAAGACAAGTTACCATCCAAAACATACTTTCAGAGGGATTATTAAATCTCAGCTGATTCGGTTCAACAGAATCTGTACATTGGGGGAGCATGTGGAGGAGGCAATAACCATTCATTTTAGAGCCTTGGGGCCACGGGGATATTCCAAACGTTTCCTTAGGGGGATAAAGGCAGAAGTGGGTGAATTATTTGGCAGGGAAGGGGGATACAATAAACCAGTGGAAACACATAATCTGATACCATTTGTTACAACATACTCTGGGAGTTTGGGTGGATTTAGTAGGAACTTGAGGTCCAATTTCAGGGAAGCTCAACAAGTGGTGGAAGGATTGGTAGATTGTAGAGTAATCTCAGCGTATAGAAGAAACAAAAACCTCGGGGATAGTTTAGTCCACTCTGCCTTCCAGACGAAAAGTGCACCTAATAAATTTGATAAATTTTTGGGGAGACCAAAGTATATTGTTAATGCCTTCTCGGGGTTGGGGTCCCTTGTAAGACAGAGGATCGAATTGTCCACTGTAAACTTGATCTATGGAATTAAGTGTAAATTGTGCCAAAAGATTTACATAGGAGAAACAAAGAATGCACTACTGGCCAGACTGAAACAACACCTATACCAGATAGCCAAAGGTAATAAGACTACGGTATTGTATTTGCATTTTGGTATACATGCAGTGGACGGTTTGAGTATTTTTGGTCTGGAGACAAATGGGAGTTGGTCCAGGACACAACGACAGGGGATGGAAAGAACTTGGATTGGGCGTCTTAATACGATAGACCCTAAGGGCCTGAATGAAAAATATTGATTTACCTTGGCTTACCTAACTGATGGAAGGGGTCATCTTCGGTGTAGTGACATGGGCTATTTGGTGGGGGCGAGGGAAGAGGGCAGGTGGTGGGGGCCTGTGGAGAGCCACTCATTATAAATGTTTGTTTATTGTATTTATTTATTTATTTATGTGGATTGGTCCATGGTGTATTTGCCATTGCCTGAGAGCACTTATGATTGCCTTTTTAAACATGTATTTCTTATTTTATTATTTATTTATGGATCTACTCACTGACCATAGATACGATGGCACTTATTTTTATCACATCCTTGATCTTTTAGTGTGGCGTGGCTTCACCTTTTTGTTTGGATACTTTTATAGCACTTATTTTGAGTTTTCCTTGTTTGATGGCACTATGGACTTTTTATTTATTTACTTGTTTTTGTGTTTATTGGGTGGTTCACCTTGTAGACCCTAATCCCTAACCCTGGGATCCTCATGCCTAACCCTAACCTCTAGACCCCCATACCTAATTTTAGTCTAACCTCGACCTGTATTTTTTTAAATTTTTTTATACTGATTCGAACCCACAACTGAACCTGAATTCTAACCTTAACCCCTAGTTACCCTAACCTCCTAACCCTAACCCCTAACCCCAACCCTCTAACCCTAACCCTAACCCTCTAGACCCCCATACCTAATCTTAGTCTAACCTCGACCTGTATTTTTATACTGATTAGAACCCACAACCGAACCTGAATTCTAACCTTAACCCCTAGTTACCCTAATCCCTCACCCTAACCCTGGGACCCCCATGCCTGAACTTAACCCTAACCCTGAGACCCTCATGCCTAATCTTAAACCTTTAGACCCTCATATCTGATCTTAATTTAACTTTGACCCGTATTTTAACTCTGAACCTTATGGTAAACCCAATCTCAATTCTGACCTTAACCTATAGCTTTCAAATCTTTAGCTTCCGAATCCCTCATTCTCTATATCTATTTTAACCTCTACACTCTTTATATCTATCTATCTTAATCTCTAGATTTCCATACTGAACTTTTTCTCTTAGACCACCGCTCTGAACTTGGCATTTGGCCTTTATTCCTAGTTTAGAATTTCTGGCTTTTAATTTAAGCCTTATTTTAACGTTTGACTCTGGTCTTCCTTTTATAGTTTTTCTTAGTCATTTAAAGTATGTTATACCTATGTCTAACCATTTATCCTAAAGGGGTTGCCTGTGCCAGTGCACACCAGATTCGTCTGCTCCTTATTGAACCTAACCTAGCCAGCGCCTGGCATATTATACATTATTTGGGTTTTAAAAGACTCCTTTGACTAGACTCTTTTTAGTATGTTAATTGTTTTAATTTGTTTGTCAAGTAGGCCACCCATTGAACACCTACCCAAATTGGGACGGTTGATGGGAGGAGAATGGGGGGGATGGACGGAGGATTAAGCCATACATATGCCTCAGGAAGAAGGGATCCGCCCCCTCAATTCCCCATATCAGCACAGGTGTTGGTGACTACTCATTACCTCTGAAGAAAGCTATGATGCTGAAACGTCAGGTCTCTCTGTCTTTTGTTTGTTTTAATCTCTGAAAGTTCCCTTAACAGATGTTTTCCTTTAACAAGCTATACTACGAAAGTACTATGGAATCTAGCATATGAAGGCCTCTTGGACTGCAAATTCACTCGAAAGGAAGCTCCAGTGAGAACAAATGCCTGGAAAAGGACTAAGGTGAAAGATATATTTTTTCTAACCTTTTGAACATTGCTAAGAACATTGCTAAATCCATGGACAATTTCCTCTGGTTAAGTGGATCATTACCAGAGAGTGTTTGTGTGGGATAAACTCAAGGGAACTTCAGAATCTTAATTGTTTTTATGTTTTGTTGTTTCTTGGTTTAAAATTTTGTCCTTTTATGAAAATGTTTTTCTTCTTATAACTTTTTTTTCCTTCCCCTATGTCCTGATTTTTAAAAATTTTATCTACATTTTTTTAAACAGCCCAGGGTGTAGTGGAGATTCAGCTGGGACAACATTTCTGATTGTGGTCATTGTTTGGGGTAGCAGAAGATGACGCTTCCCAGAAGCAATAGGTTTGGGCCTCTGGCTCATTCTATAACTTTGGGGGAGAATACACCCACCTTAGGCTCAGACACTCTTAAGACCTCTTTTGACCCTAAATTGACCAAGCAGTATTTTAAATTATTACAAGCCATCCATCATGCGGAAATTTTAGCAGAGTTACAAAGGACTGGGTCTTTTCCACCTGGCATGATGAAGCAGGTCGTTAGACTTACAGCTTTTATCAAACCTTCCTCACCCAACTCAAGCACTCTGGCACTGGTGAAGGAAAATACGGACCACTGGATGGACACCAATATGTGTATTTTGGTGGATCATTATGATTCAGTCCTAGCAGCGGGGTTACAGGAGATGGGGAGATTTGATACCAATTCCTTTGAGCGAGCTGTTGTTTGGGCAAAGACCAGATATGGACGTAAGTTTACTCAGTCCTCAGTGGCAACACTAAAGGCTATGCTTCCCAAGGCCAGCACTGGTGTTAGTGAGGTGGCAGGCCCGGGCCAATTGACTATGGAGGACTTTCCGCCCTTGTCGGGTGCCCTGTCTCCAGCTCCCAATAAGGTGGAAGGGGTGGGAGATAGCAGTCCGGCAGGTGGGTTAGCCCATAGTGGGCCTAAACATGGACCTAGGGGGAGCTCCCTCAGGAGGTCTCCCGGCCTATCAGCTCTAGAGCTGGATCCAGTGAAACAGATGGGGAAAACCATTTCAGTTATGGCTGAAATATATTCCCCTAGACTCCAAGTACCTGCTGGAGATCCATTGACAACAGAGGTAGCGCCAGGGGGGGCTGATATTGGGAAGGAAACACAGGTGAGGTCTGCTCTTGTTCATAGTCCTAAGAGGTCTTTATACAGTAATGTTGTCCTACAATGTAGTAATACAATTACCTCTTTATCTGACTCTGGCCAGGAGGACCCCGGAGTTGGAGGGGAGCGGGAGCCATGGGGGGCTGCCCTTGGGACCCGAGGGGGGAATGAACATATGATGATAAGTGGTGACAAAACGGAATGTTCCTTGATTACGCCCTTGTCTGAGCCCCCTGGGGGGTCCCGCATTGCTGCCGCCCCGGTCCTCCCGCTGCTACTCTCTTCGGGGACTTCGCCTCTTGGTCAAGGTAAGGGTAGAACAGTGGGATTAGCCCCAACTGAGGTGCACCCGGGGGTCCCTTCTTCCATCCCAGTAATTGATCTACCTGTCAGGAAGCCTATATCCACCTGCGTTGAACCAGTTAGGCACCCAAATTCTATCAGGAAAATTTGGGATTGGGAACTTACAATTAGAAAACCAATTGTTATAATTGGAGATTCCAATATCTCACGGATACCTAGGTTTGCTGACCCCAGGGTGCAAGCAGACAGCTTCCCTGGGGCCACATTTCACCATCTAAAAGGCGTAGTAGAAAAATTGGCACAACACCCAACAGTGGAGAAGGTGGTTTTATCAACTGCCTTTTGAAACAGCTGGCGTTGACCTCCTGGAAACAACTCCAACAACTGTTGAAAATGGCGGAAAGTAAATTTCCCAATGCAATACTCTACGTGCCAATTATCAACTACTCAGATAGATTGGAAAAACAGCAACAGATACTCTTGGATCAACTTAATCAAAAGATCCTAGAACAATGTAACTACTTACCGGAGATCAGCAAACTTAGGTTCCATACACTGCCACGTGACCCAGTACACTGGACATCTGAAACAGGAAACATCATTTTTAACTATTGGCTGGATAATTTAAACATGTAAGGGGAGAACAGTGCCCTGAGACAGCTCCACACTCATATCACTAATCTTTCACACTCATATAGGCTTTCTGAGATGGAAAGAAAGGTATTGGAACGGGGATTGTCCTTTATCCCCACCCCCCGAATAATGGATAGGATGGAGCTTCGTAGGGACCTTCACCTATATCATAGGAGATTAAAATTGTTGGATCATTTTAATTATGTAACTGACATTCCCTTTGTGCCATTTACAGATCCCTCTTTTTGGGAACCTAGAGTGCAATCTATATCTCCATCTATTCAAACATTGATCAGGAGGGATCTGGATGCATTTCGGAGGTTCCGACCTGGTCCAGTTACCAGGGGGAATATTACGCAATTGGAGCTAGATACTATTAAATCGTTGGGGTCCAATCAGAGTATAGTTATTAAACCTGCGGATAAAGGATCACAGATTGTAATCATGGACAGAGTACAGTATTTGTTGGAGGCTAACAGGCAATTAAATAATGTGAAAAACTATGTCCTATTAGACCACTCTATTCAATCTGAAACTCAAGAAATGATTAAGAGGATACTGGTGAAATTGCTTGAAAAGAGGTGTATTTCTTCCAAGCAATATACTTATCTGTTGGGCCCCGAAGTGCCGAGACCGCGACAATTCTATCTTCTTCCAAAAATTCATAAACCTTTGGAAGAGTGGTCTGTGCCCTTTCAGATCCCTAGTGCCCGCCCAATTGTTAGTGACTGTGGTTCGGAATCGTATCGAATTGCTGAATATATTGATTATTTCATTAATCCGCTATCCCAGAAGCACGCTTCCTATGTTAAGGATACATATGACTTTGTCGATAAACTTAAAGGCCTCAAACTACCACTAGGGGCGTTCTTATTTTCAATAGATATTAACTCATTATATACAAATATTGAAACCGCTTTGGGACTGCGGGCGATAAAACAGGCATTTGACAGGTTTCCTGATCCTCAGCGCCCGGACAAGGAAATCTTAGATCTGTTGGAGCTGAGTCTCTTGAGGAACGATTTCAATTTTAATGATGAGTTTTATCTTCAGATCCATGGGACTGCTATGGGTAAGAAATTTGCTCCGGCCTTTGCCAATTTATATATGTGCTTCTGGGAAGAGACGGCTTTTCTTAAATGCCAGACCCTTCCTTTTCTATATCTCAGGTATTTGGATGATATCTTTGGAATTTGGGTGAGTTCTATGCAGGACTTTGAGGGTTTCTTAAAAACCCTCAATACACATCATCCTGCAATTAAAACGTCCCACAATATACAAAGGGAAAAACTAGAGTTTTTGGACACTCAGGTCTTATTTGTACCTTCTGATGGGGTAACTAAATCATTGGCCACTAAAGTCTTCTTTAAGGAGACTGATAGGCATGCCCTACTACATAAGACAAGTTACCATCCAAAACATACTTTCAGAGGGATTATTAAATCTCAGCTGATTCGGTTCAACAGAATCTGTACATTGGGGGAGCATGTGGAGGAGGCAATAACCATTCATTTTAGAGCCTTGGGGCCACGGGGATATTCCAAACGTTTCCTTAGGGGGATAAAGGCAGAAGTGGGTGAATTATTTGGCAGGGAAGGGGGATACAATAAACCAGTGGAAACACATAATCTGATACCATTTGTTACAACATACTCTGGGAGTTTGGGTGGATTTAGTAGGAACTTGAGGTCCAATTTCAGGGAAGCTCAACAAGTGGTGGAAGGATTGGTAGATTGTAGAGTAATCTCAGCGTATAGAAGAAACAAAAACCTCGGGGATAGTTTAGTCCACTCTGCCTTCCAGACGAAAAGTGCACCTAATAAATTTGATAAATTTTTGGGGAGACCAAAGTATATTGTTAATGCCTTCTCGGGGTTGGGGTCCCTTGTAAGACAGAGGATCGAATTGTCCACTGTAAACTTGATCTATGGAATTAAGTGTAAATTGTGCCAAAAGATTTACATAGGAGAAACAAAGAATGCACTACTGGCCAGACTGAAACAACACCTATACCAGATAGCCAAAGGTAATAAGACTACGGTATTGTATTTGCATTTTGGTATACATGCAGTGGACGGTTTGAGTATTTTTGGTCTGGAGACAAATGGGAGTTGGTCCAGGACACAACGACAGGGGATGGAAAGAACTTGGATTGGGCGTCTTAATACGATAGACCCTAAGGGCCTGAATGAAAAATATTGATTTACCTTGGCTTACCTAACTGATGGAAGGGGTCATCTTCGGTGTAGTGACATGGGCTATTTGGTGGGGGCGAGGGAAGAGGGCAGGTGGTGGGGGCCTGTGGAGAGCCACTCATTATAAATGTTTGTTTATTGTATTTATTTATTTATTTATGTGGATTGGTCCATGGTGTATTTGCCATTGCCTGAGAGCACTTATGATTGCCTTTTTAAACATGTATTTCTTATTTTATTATTTATTTATGGATCTACTCACTGACCATAGATACGATGGCACTTATTTTTATCACATCCTTGATCTTTTAGTGTGGCGTGGCTTCACCTTTTTGTTTGGATACTTTTATAGCACTTATTTTGAGTTTTCCTTGTTTGATGGCACTATGGACTTTTTATTTATTTACTTGTTTTTGTGTTTATTGGGTGGTTCACCTTGTAGACCCTAATCCCTAACCCTGGGATCCTCATGCCTAACCCTAACCTCTAGACCCCCATACCTAATTTTAGTCTAACCTCGACCTGTATTTTTTTATACTGATTCGAACCCACAACTGAACCTGAATTCTAACCTTAACCCCTAGTTACCCTAACCTCCTAACCCTAACCCCTAACCCTAACCCCAACCCTCTAGACCCCCATACCTAATCTTAGTCTAACCTCGACCTGTATTTTTATACTGATTAGAACCCACAACCGAACCTGAATTCTAACCTTAACCCCTAGTTACCCTAATCCCTCACCCTAACCCTGGGACCCCCATGCCTGAACTTAACCCTAACCCTGAGACCCTCATGCCTAATCTTAAACCTTTAGACCCTCATATCTGATCTTAATTTAACTTTGACCCGTATTTTAACTCTGAACCTTATGGTAAACCCAATCTCAATTCTGACCTTAACCTATAGCTTTCAAATCTTTAGCTTCCGAATCCCTCATTCTCTATATCTATTTTAACCTCTACACTCTTTATATCTATCTATCTTAATCTCTAGATTTCCATACTGAACTTTTTCTCTTAGACCACCGCTCTGAACTTGGCATTTGGCCTTTATTCCTAGTTTAGAATTTCTGGCTTTTAATTTAAGCCTTATTTTAACGTTTGACTCTGGTCTTCCTTTTATAGTTTTTCTTAGTCATTTAAAGTATGTTATACCTATGTCTAACCATTTATCCTAAAGGGGTTGCCTGTGCCAGTGCACACCAGATTCGTCTGCTCCTTATTGAACCTAACCCTAACCCTTAACCCCTAACCCTAACCCCTAACCCTAACCCTAACCCTAACCCCTAACCCCAACCCCAACCCCCTAACCCTAAACCCTAAACCCTAACCCCCTAACCCTAACCCCTAACCCTAACCCATCATCATTAAACCAGCGGATAAGGGCTCAGCTATCGTCATCATGGACACCCAACAATATATCCTCGAAGCAGAAAGGCAACTCCAAAACACAGCCTTTTACCAACTCATAGAGAGACCCATCTACCTCCGATCTACAGCACTCATCAAAAGAGAACTCCTCCAAATGGAACGGAAGAACCTCATCACCAAAAGGCAACGAGACTACCTCACAGGGGATACACCTACCAGGAGCAGATGCTTCTACCTACTCCCCAAAATCCACAAAGACCCCTCCACTTGGCCTCTCCCATTTGAAACCCCCCCGGGGAGACCCATCATCTCAGACTGCGGCAGTGAAACATACGGCATCTCTCAATGGCTAGACATACACCTTCGTCCCCTTGCCTCCAAACACAACAGCTACCTCAAAGATACCCCTGACTTCCTCCAGAAAATCGCAAACACTCCAGTCACCCCTGATGACCTCCTATTCACCATGGATATCGAGAGCCTCTACACCAACATCGAATTAGGAGCGGGACTTACAGCCGTCAGAGCCACCCTTACAAAATACCCCTCACCGGATAGACCTGATGACCACCTCCTACGCCTCCTTGAACTGGCCCTTACCCGTAACGATTTCGAATTCAACGGCAACACCTACCTCCAAACCAAAGGGGTATCCATGGGAAAAAGATTTGCACCGGCCTATGCAGACATCTACCTGGCCGAATGGGAAAACACTGTCTACCCACTATGCCAATTCAAACCATTCCGCCTATACCGTTATCTCGACGACATATGGGGAATATGGCAACATGGCACAGCAGAATTCCTTCAATTCACCACCATCCTCAACAACCACCACCCCTCCATCAACTTGACACACCAACTCCACAGTTCTCAAGTACATTTCTTGGACACCATCACCTACAAAGGACCCAACCTCATCAGGACTGGAAGACTCGATACCAAAATGTACTTCAAGAACACAGACACGCACGCACTCCTGCATGCCACCAGCTTCCATCCTCCGCACACCGGGAGAGGAATATTAAAATCACAATTCCTGAGGTTCCGCCGGATATGCACCCAAACCAAAGACCTCCAAATTGCTACACGCACCCTCTCCAAAGCACTCATCAAAAACAGAGGATACACCCGCTCGGAGCTCAAAAAAACCAAACACTACACCAGGAGACACCCACGCCCGGGACCAAACAAAGGAAACCACCGGATCCTACCCATCATTACAACCTACAACTCACCCAGCCTCCGAGTGACTACTATCATCCAGCAAAGACTCCAGCGCAAACAACTACTCCCTCTCCACACACCCATCCTGGCCTTCAAACGGAACAAAAATCTCAAGGACTCCCTGGTCAGCAGCCACCTCACATTATAAACCAGAGGGACGAATTACTACCCCCGGGAACCTCCAGGCCCTATACCACCACCACGACTTGACCATTACTGAGGCCTTCAGTACAACGGAGGAACGACTGGACAGACAATGCACCTGCACCTTACACACCCCACATCCCATACAACAGATAGGGCCACAAAAAACAGATCTTCAAATAGCACCATAGAGTTACCATGCCCATGGACTCTCAAGAAATACTTTCCTTTTTATTAAAAAAAAAAAAAGAAAAGAAATATATAACTATATATTTATATATAAGTATATCTTTTTTTTCCGCTTTCTTGAACTCAGGGTTACCATGACCATGGACCCTTTGATGCAAAGAAATTATAAAATAGAAATCTAAATACCAGCACCCCCAACGGACGAGAACCTTTTTTCTCCAACTACTCTGGGGGCACGGCTTTGTCGACTCCCCCGCAGCGAGCAGACCCTAAGCAAACTAGGCCCGACCATACACCAAGCAAGAAGACCGGAGGAAATGGTAGCGACCGGACTCCTTCGGGACCCCTCTGGGGCCTGTTGGCAGACCTATCGGCTCAACCCTCCCAAGCCCCCTTACACACGGGAGACTCACGTAACGCGCTGGACCACTATCTACCCCAGATTAGATCTGGATTGGCAGTAGGTTCAGTAGCGCGTGTTTGGTCCTAGCGGGTTGGGATACCCAAAAGAGGGGCTTTTGGGTTATGCGCTGCGTCTGGAGGATCGCGTCTGCCGAATAACCCCTGGGGTGCCCAGATAATGTCTGGCGAGGTATCGGACCCCACAGAGGAAATTCCTACTGGGGACCCCCTACCCCGCCGCACTTAGCCTGGACAACCGAACCATTTTTTTACCTGGACTACGTACCAGTTCACTGTCTAGGGATGATATACCTCTGGAAACGTTACGATCCTGGAAGGGAGTAATTCCACTGGTCACTATTACCCAAAAACACTGAATTACCTACAACTGAGATGGTGTGGATGGAAGCACCCAATTAACTTCTACTACTGCCGGACGTTTCATACGTAAGCCAGAGAAGGTTTGCCGGCTTCTAAACCCTCCATACACCGACCGTAACACAGGACGTGACTCCAGGGGCGGATGCATGACAACCGTATAGAGGGCTCGCCTTCTGGGTGTCTGTCTGCTCAAACCACTGGCGGTTATAGACTGACCACTTGACAGGGACACATGGCAACCGACCGAGTTGCGTACCTTGTGCAGGTCCGGACCTCAATGGTTTTGCCTGATCCTACGCCGAGTATACCCATACAGACCAGCTGGATTCGACTAGACATGGGTTGATTTGGAATTAGGATCTTGGAAGGGAATAACTCCCAATCATACACATGATTGAAAACATCCAGGACCAAAGACTGACGAACACTGAAGTGAATACATAGACAACATGGAGCTAAAAAAGAAGGATCCGAAAGAGAGTAATACTCCTAGGTTGCACTATGCTTTCCACTTCCGTCGACACAGCGGACCCGGACATCATGACCATACTACTCGACATGGACACATGGCAACCAACCGAGAACCGGACCTGCATAAGGTACGCAACTCAAGGGCTTTGCCTGATCCTAAGTTGAGTTGACAGACCTACCTAAACTTAACCTCTTCTATACCTTACCCTAACCCTAACCTTAACCATCCCAAAACCCATACCTAAACTTAACCTTAACCCTTCTTTAAAAAAAAAAAACATATCTTACCCTAACCCCAAACCCTAACCTTAACCATTCTAAAACCTTACCTAACCCTAAAGACAGACAGTCCTTTAACCCAACCAACGGGTTAATCTACAAGTGGGCTACCATGGGGCCTACGACTTTGGCCGGCCGCGCCCGTACCCTCCGACCCGCGCGTATATGATGTGGAGTGCAACCCCTCCCTTCCCCCCTCCGGTTTCCACGTGTCAGAGATGGAAGTGGATCAACCGACTCAAAACTAGAAACCAAACACTTGGCGAGTCACCGCTGCGTTGCCGGATGTAGGGTATGGACGCAGCAAGCCAAGGAAATTTTATCCCTTACACTGACTGGGATCCTCCCTAATCCGGCCTTTTACAAGGGTTTTTTTTCCTCCACCCTTGTACCCTCTGGATTGGTTTGATGGTGAACAGGTTAAAAATTATCATTAGATTATATACCAACTAAAATAACCCTACTCTACTCCTGACCCCTGGATGCACACCACCTTTTTTCTCAACAAAAGGAATATCCCCCCCCCCCCCCTTTTTTTTTCAACAAGAAGAATTCCCCCCCCCCCCCCTTCAACAAAAGAAGACTCCTACTCAAAGATTGTACCTTTTTCTACTAAAGAGGATTTTTCTCAAAGACCCCCCCCCCCCCCCCCTTCCTTTTCAACAAGAAGAATTCCCCCCCCCCCCCTTCAACAAAAGAAGACTCCTACTCAAAGATTTTGCCTTTTTCTACTAAAGAGGATTTTTCTCAAAGACCCCCCCCCCTCCCTTACTCAAGATAAAGGCTTTTCCAAGACTCTACCTTTTTTCAGCCAAAGATAATTTTTCCCAAAGATACCAACTTTTTTACCCAAGACCAAAGGTTTTTTTTCTCCAGACACTACCCCCCTCTTTTAAGCTAAAGACAAAGACCTTTTTTCTACAAAGAACTGGACTTACTACACTGACACTGGTGTAAAATACTTTTTACCCATCCTGACGACCGTATTTCCAACTTAGGAGCAAAATGATACAAATTACAATATAGGCCCACCACACTCACACCCCTGCACCATACACCCACATACCAAAAACCCAGGATAATACCAACATCCTACACCAGACCCTCCCCCAGGTAAGTATTCCCCCCTCCCCCCAGGTAAGTCTCTCCCCCACTGGAGTGGTCCCATCATCTTCGGAGGACAAACATCACTGGAAACAGCCAAAAAAAAGTTTTTCTGGACCCGTACCTCCCATTCCCCAAGTGGACGTTAACTGGACAACACGGCCAAATCTTCTACACAGCGGGGGAAACATCCCACACCAATGGACCTTCTCTCCCACCAGACAGCACCCCTCCACGGTCTCCATAGGACCAAACCACCGGAGGACTACACCCCTACACCATCACATCAGGGGCACAAAGATACATCTCCTGATGCCATCCCCACCAGACCACCCCACTCTACATCCTACCTCATACCACCCCACTCCAGGACCTCCAGAAGAACCACCTCAGACCTTCAACCCAGAACCCCACCCCCCCTTCTGGAACGCCTACTCCCCCCTCCTACGGAACACCACCACCCCACAGCACCTCCAAGACGAACAAGCCGGAATAGAGACACCCCGAAATACAACCCTTCATACAGGGATAGACAACCTGAACATCAGCCCCCTGGCTATGTGAACAGACACAGCAGGAGCTACCCCTACGCTAGGCACCCCTCTACCCCACCACGTCCAACAGACACTCCCAAGCATCACACACACAGAGATGGAGATCACACCCCTAGAGGACACATTCGAAGCATACGTCTCAAACCCTTCTCCAGGCACTCTACGTCCCGGACCCAACCAGCAGACCAAAAGGGGCTATCTACCCCACCCCAACCCACACCTTCAACCACACGGCTCCACAGGACCGGACCTCCTACACGCAGCACTACTCCTAAGGGGACAGGTAGCCCAGCAGATGAGAAAACCCCTAGGGAAACCACCCCTAACCACCAGGTTAACCTGGTCTCACCAACCAGCAACAAAGCGGAAGAACACCACACCACACCACCCCCCAACCTCAACTCTACAGCACGGTCACTCTCCAAGCTGATTAGAGCCAGACACCACATGGAGACGATCAGCTTTTACCTCTCGGACAACCAGCTACCTCCGGGCTACCTCCACAAGGCCAGAACGCTTACAGCTACCTTCACACCATCAGGAGCATCTGACACCACCCTAGCGGCTCTCGCTACAGCATCTTCACTTTGGATCCAAACCAGCCACCAGATCCTAGAACAGCACTACAGGGAGGAAATATCTCACAAATACGCCATACTTTACAACACTCCATCCTGCCCTGACTGGCAGGAAGCCTGGTATTTAGGGGTCACATGGGCCCAGAAACTCCTCAGCAAACCACTCCGGGACTACTTGTTACAGGACATCAGGGACTCACTCCCAAAATTCTACGGGAATTGGCCTACGAGAGACAACAGCCCATTCCAACCACCACTCACCCACTGCCAACCTCACAGTGAGGACGAGGGGGATACCACCCTACCGAGGGCACACACCAGCAGACCCTCTCCTTCTCCACGGACCCACGGACACCCCACATCGGGACGATACCCTCTGAAGAAAGATTCCACTTCCCCTCTCCCGGAATCATCTAACACCACCACTCCAGAGACAAATATTTCCCCTATACAACAGAGAACTACAAGGACACCTCCCACAACCAGCCACTCACCTCTACCATACCAGGGGACCCAGAGACCTATCCATACCCTGACCAGGGTGGCTAGGTTAGGGTCCCTTCCGGTAAAAACAAAACCTGCTGAACCACCCCGAAATCCTAGCCCAAACAGGACTACAAGGGACCAGGCACAGGCAGCGAGTGCCAAGGTGGCTTCTGATCCTTCCGTGGCATCCCACACCCAAACCAGGGAGGAACGGCATGCAAAGCCTCAGGAACAGAGGATAACCAAGCCACGAAAACGCATGGCTAACGAGTCACTACTCGGGGACCAGCATAATCCTCCACCCCAATCAAAGGGCATCAAAAAAATCATCAACGATTGGGCAGCCACGGACCACAACCTCCCCACCTTCCAGACACTCACCACCAACCCACCTGCCCTCTCTGGACCACCACTCTCTCCTATACCACCATCCCCACAGTACCTGCCTGAGCCTGACCTTATGGAGGATAAAGTACTCATGGATGCGGCGTCCCAGGTGGAAAAATCTAACCTCACCACCACCCCACACCGGGATAACACTCGGATGACCTCGGAACCTAAAAAATCTCCACCCACACAGGCGGAGACCTCCCCTCCCCAAACAAAGCCTACTAAAACCAGAGCCCCTCGGATCCCAGGAAAAAGACTACACAAATCCTGTGACCCCCCACCAAAAGAGAGAAGGCAACAGACATACCACCCACCCACGGAGGGCTTATCCACCACCCCCCAATCCTCCACCTACAGCACCCACGGGCCGGAAGCCACAGAGACATCCACCCCACCCTCGGATCACCTAGGGACACCACCGGAGCTAATACCTCCCGAAAGGATGGATAATAGTCTCCACAGAAGAAACCCATCCAGAGGAGAAAAGAGTAGGTGGACAATCAAACCACTAAGACCCTTCCTCATCATGGGTGACTCCAACATCTCTAAGCTACCCCTCATCTACTCCGAACAGGTTCAAACCGAGGCCTACCCCGGAGCAAAGATTCAACACGCCATCCGGATGTTATCACTCCTCCTACCCAAAGGAGAACCCCTGGTCACCCAACTCATCCTATCATTCGGACTCAACGATAGAGAACTAGGGGACGCAACCCAACACCGCACCGATGTCTCCAACCTCCACGACACGGCTACCCTAGCCTTCCCCAACGCTAAGATTCTCATCCCGCTCATCAACTACTCCCCCAAAATGACTCTGGAGGATAGAATCAACCTGAACGTAATCAACAGATACATCCAAAACTATCCACACATTCCTCTCCTACCCACAGCCGACTTCTACACCCTTCAAGACTACCTCCACTGGACTCCCAAGACTGCCACAGCCATTTGGAAATGGTGGAAACAACACACCACATAACATATTACCTCTCTTACCCTGACCAGGGGGAGATGGTACACACCCATGCTGAAGACAGCAGCACCCACCCTCCCCACCACACAGAAAAGCAGAACCAACACCTTCCCATCATCACTTCCCCCTCCTCCCAAAAAAAGCAGATCATCCAACAAAACGGACCACCAACACACATCCCCTAAAACCAGGGTCAACTCACTGGCACCACCCTCGACACCCATAAACCCTACACCAGCTATCAAAGGCTCCGAGGTGATTAACTTATCACGCTCCTTCTCCCCCTCCCCTACGCAACTCAGCCTCCTACGAAGAGGCCTGAACTTCATCCCTACAACCAAAAACGGTTACCACACCCGTACTACACTCCAAACGGAAATAAACCACTACCACAATAAACTCAAAGTGGCTACATTCTTCCACCAACTGGAACCCCTACCACAGGACACCACAGCCCATAGGGACAAATTAGCACGGCTACAAAAACCCACAGGCTGGGTACCGCCTATCACAGACCTACCCCCCTGGATAACGGACATCATGAATAAAGACTGGGATACCATCAATACCACTACCTTCTCCCCGGAACCCACCTACAACCTCACCAAGGAGGAAACCACAGCACTCCAACAACTCAAAAATAACCCCACCATCATCATTAAACCAGCGGATAAGGGCTCAGCTATCGTCATCATGGACACCCAACAATATATCCTCGAAGCAGAAAGGCAACTCCAAAACACAGCCTTTTACCAACTCATAGAGAGACCCATCTACCTCCGATCTACAGCACTCATCAAAAGAGAACTCCTCCAAATGGAACGGAAGAACCTCATCACCAAAAGGCAACGAGACTACCTCACAGGGGATACACCTACCAGGAGCAGATGCTTCTACCTACTCCCCAAAATCCACAAAGACCCCTCCACTTGGCCTCTCCCATTTGAAACCCCCCCGGGGAGACCCATCATCTCAGACTGCGGCAGTGAAACATACGGCATCTCTCAATGGCTAGACATACACCTTCGTCCCCTTGCCTCCAAACACAACAGCTACCTCAAAGATACCCCTGACTTCCTCCAGAAAATCGCAAACACTCCAGTCACCCCTGATGACCTCCTATTCACCATGGATATCGAGAGCCTCTACACCAACATCGAATTAGGAGCGGGACTTACAGCCGTCAGAGCCACCCTTACAAAATACCCCTCACCGGATAGACCTGATGACCACCTCCTACGCCTCCTTGAACTGGCCCTTACCCGTAACGATTTCGAATTCAACGGCAACACCTACCTCCAAACCAAAGGGGTAGCCATGGGAAAAAGATTTGCACCGGCCTATGCAGACATCTACCTGGCCGAATGGGAAAACACTGTCTACCCACTATGCCAATTCAAACCATTCCGCCTATACCGTTATCTCGACGACATATGGGGAATATGGCAACATGGCACAGCAGAATTCCTTCAATTCACCACCATCCTCAACAACCACCACCCCTCCATCAACTTGACACACCAACTCCACAGTTCTCAAGTACATTTCTTGGACACCATCACCTACAAAGGACCCAACCTCATCAGGACTGGAAGACTCGATACCAAAATGTACTTCAAGAACACAGACACGCACGCACTCCTGCATGCCACCAGCTTCCATCCTCCGCACACCGGGAGAGGAATATTAAAATCACAATTCCTGAGGTTCCGCCGGATATGCACCCAAACCAAAGACCTCCAAATTGCTACACGCACCCTCTCCAAAGCACTCATCAAAAACAGAGGATACACCCGCTCGGAGCTCAAAAAAACCAAACACTACACCAGGAGACACCCACGCCCGGGACCAAACAAAGGAAACCACCGGATCCTACCCATCATTACAACCTACAACTCACCCAGCCTCCGAGTGACTACTATCATCCAGCAAAGACTCCAGCGCAAACAACTACTCCCTCTCCACACACCCATCCTGGCCTTCAAACGGAACAAAAATCTCAAGGACTCCCTGGTCAGCAGCCACCTCACATTATAAACCAGAGGGACGAATTACTACCCCCGGGAACCTCCAGGCCCTATACCACCACCACGACTGGACCATTACTGAGGCCTTCAGTACAACGGAGGAACGACTGGACAGACACTGCACCTGCACCTTACACACCCCACATCCCATACAACAGATAGGGCCACAAAAAACAGATCTTCAAATAGCACCATAGAGTTACCATGCCCATGGACTCTCAAGAAATACTTTCCTTTTTATTAAAAAAAAAAAAAAAAAAAAAGAAAATAAATATATAACTATATATTTATATATAAGTATATCTTTTTTTTCCGCTTTCTTGAACTCAGGGTTACCATGACCATGGACCCTTTGATGCAAAGAAACTATAAAATAGAAATCTAAATATCTTTATGTTATTTACCAAGAACCCTCACCATCTCACCATCCTTCCAACTCTACCTCACTGAAGATACCCACCAGCACCCCCAACGGACGAGAACCTTTTTTCTCCAACTACTCTGGGGGCACGGCTTTGTCGACTCCCCCGCAGCGAGCAGACCCTAAGCAAACTAGGCCCGACCATAAACCAAGCAAGAAGACCAGAGGAAATGGTAGCGACCGGACTCCTTCGGGACCCCTCTGGGGCCTGTTGGCAGACCTATCGGCTCAACCCTCCCAAGCCCCCTTACACACGGGAGACTCACGTAACGCGCTGGACCACTATCTACCCCAGATTAGATCTGGATTGGCAGTAGGTTCAGTAGCGCGTGTTTGGTCCTAGCGGGTTGGGATACCCAAAAGAGGGGCTTTTGGGTTATGCGCTGCGGCTGGAGGATCGCGTCTGCCGAATAACCCCTGGGGTGCCCAGATAATGTCTGGCGAGGTATCGGACCCCACAGAGGAAATTCCTACTGGGGACCCCCTACCCCGCCGCACTTAGCCTGGACAACCAAACCATTTTTTTACCTGGACTACGTACCAGTTCACTGTCTAGGGATGATATACCTCTGGAAACGTTACGATCCTGGAAGGGAGTAATTCCACTGGTCACTATTACCCAAAAACACTGAATTACCTACAACTGAGATGGTGTGGATGGAAGCACCCAATTAACTTCTACTACTGCCGGACGTTTCATACGTAAGCCAGAGAAGGTTTGCCGGCTTCTAAACCCTCCATACACCGACCGCAACACAGGACGTGACTCCAGGGGCGGATGCATGACAACCGTATAGAGGGCTCGCCTTCTGGGTGTCTGTCTGCTCAAACCACTGGCGGTTATAGACTGACCACTTGACAGGGACACATGGCAACCGACTGAGGTCCGGACCTCACAAGGTACGCAACTCGATGGTTTTGCCTGATCCTACGCCGAGTATACCCATACAGACCAGCTGGATTCGACTAGACATGGGTTGATTTGGAATTAGGATCCTGGAAGGGAATAACTCCCAATCAAATCAAATCAAATCAAATCAAATAAATCAAATCAAATCAAATTTTATTTGTCACATACACATGGTTAGCAGATGTTAATGCGAGTGTAGCGAAATGCTTGTGCTTCTAGTTCCGACAATGCAGTAATAACAAGTAATCTAACTAACAATTCCAAAACTACTGTCTTGTACACAGTGTAAGGGGATAAAGAATATGTACATAAGGATATATGAATGAGTGATGGTACAGAGCAGCATAGGCAAGATACAGTAGATGGTATCGGGTACAGTATGTACAAATGAGATGAGTATGTAAACAAAGTGGCATAGTATAGTATAAAGTGGCTAGTGATACATGTATTACATAAGGATACCGTCGATGATATAGAGTACAGTATATACGTATGCATATGAGATGAATAATGTAGGGTAAGTAACATTTATATAAGGTAGCATTGTTTAAAGTGGCTAGTGATATATTTACATTTCCCATCAATTCCCATTATTAAAGTGGCTGGAGTTGAGTCAGTGTCAGTGTGTTGGCAGCAGCCACTCAGTGTTAGTGGTGGCTGTTTAACAGTCTGATGGCCTTGAGATAGAAGCTGTTTTTCAGTCTCTCGGTCCCAGCTTTGATGCACCTGTACTGACCTCGCCTTCTGGATGATAGCGGGGTGAACAGGCAGTGGCTCGGGTGGTTGATGTCCTTGATGATCTTTATGGCCTTCCTGTGACATTGGGTGGTGTAGGTGTCCTGGAGGGCAGGTAGTTTGCCCCCGGTGATGCGTTGTGCAGACCTCACTACCCTCTGGAGAGCCTTACGGTTGAGGGCGGTGCAGTTGCCATACCAGGCGGTGATACAGCCCGCCAGGATGCTCTCGATTGTGCATCTGTAGAAGTTTGTGAGTGCTTTTGGTGACAAGCCGAATTTCTTCAGCCTCCTGAGGTTGAAGAGGCGCTGCTGCGCCTTCTTCACGATGCTGTCTGTGTGAGTGGACCAATTCAGTTTGTCTGTGATGTGTATGCCGAGGAACTTAAAACTTGCTACCCTCTCCACTACTGTTCCATCGATCATACACATGATTGAAAACATCCAGGACCGACGAAGACTGACGAACACTGAAGTGAATACATAGACAACATGGAGCTAAAAAAGAAGGATCCGAAAGAGAGTAAAACTCCTAGGTTGCACTATGCTTTCCACTTCCGTCGACACAGCGGACCCGGACATCATGACCATACCACTCGACATGGACACATGGCAACCAACCGAGAACCGGACCTGCATAAGGTACGCAACTCAAGGGCTTTGCCTGATCCTAAGTTGAGTTGACAGACCTACCTAAACTTAACCTTTTCTATACCTTACCCTAACCCTAACCTTAACCATCCCAAAACTTAACCCTAACCTTAACCCTTCTTTAAAAAAAACATATCTTACCCTAACCTTAACCATTCTAAAACCTTACCTAACCCTAACCCTACAGACAGACAGTCCTTTAACCCAACCAACGGGTTAATCTACAAGTGGGCTACCATGGGGCCTACGACTTTGGCCGGCCGCGCCCGTACCCTCCGACCCGCGCGTATATGATGTGGAGTGGAACCCCTCCCTTCCCCCCTCCGGTTTCCACGTGTCAGAGATGGAAGTGGATCAACCGACTCAAAACTAGAACCCTAACCCTAACCCTCCTAACCCTAACCCTAACCCTAACCCCTGCTCTTGGGGAATACCTCCTAATTTCCCATAGAACAATTATGTATCCTTAGGAGCAATAGAATTAGAGAACAGGTGTCCGTGTATTTGGTCCTCTTGAAGGGCAATTTTCTCCTAAACCTAACCCGCCAGAGCCCTGTTCTCCTGTTCCTAATTAGATACTTTTATCTAGAGAAACTTGAATATCATATACTAGTAGCACTTTTACATTATTATTGGAATCCTGTAAGTACAAAAAATGTCTGTTTGATTAAAGTTGTCTCCTTATGTACTTTCTTTTTTGTTTTGTGTGTGTTGGCCCTGTTTTCTTTTGACTTATTTATTTGAAATTTCTTTGGAGGTCTTCTTGCAGTATGGCATGAGGTGATAACAAAACCACATTTTCCCTCCCTGTAGATTGGTTTATACAGAGAATGTGAAAAAACTATGGGAAATTTGCACAATTAAGGACAGCTGTGTCGGGGTATAGGATGGACATAGTCCACCAATGGAAGGTCAGGTGAATCAGCTTGACTCCCCCCCCCCCCTCCCGTTCTCATGCTATATGGGATGGCCTCTCCTAATTTTTTGTTTACTTTTCTCTGAAGAAGCACGAATGGTGCGAAACGTTAGGAATTCTTTCTTTTTAAATTTTAAACCATACTCCTTTTATCTTTCTTACCCTTGAACCAAAAGGTTTGGATGATGTGAAAGAGAAGAGGATTACTCCATCTCACTATTCCAAAAAGGACACAATTTTTCCAACAAACAAAGACAAGCACATGGACCTTTGGAGACTTGTTGGGGATGGTATGGAAGAGCTCCTTTCTGTATGAGATATCCATTTTTCTGGGTTGGTGAGTACTCCCAAAACCACTGTGTGTACACATGAAGATTTTAAAGTTTGGAGTGGATTGAAGCTGAACCACTATCAGAATTAAACCATAAAGGAGTGACCACTTGTGAATGGAGTGTTTTTCTCCCACTTGAGAGGGGAGAGTTTTTTTTCCTCTCACCTTAGTGTGGAGTGCTTTCCTAGAGAGATTGTTTTTATGGAGTAACAACCGAACCTATAGTGGGAATTTCGTACGGACTGCTCTCTGGTATATATTCCCCTTCCTCCCTCCCCTCATTTTTTTGAGGGGTTGAGGCCTGTATGAGGCTTAATTGCCATTTCTGGAGCAACCACCAGATGGCAACAGACAAGGACTTGTTGTAGGAGAAAATGAGTTGTGAGTTGACCTCCATTATCTCCTTTTATATTGGGTTTTGTTTCATTGGAGTTTCTTTTCTAAAATAGGGCCAATTTTTGTTTTATGTTTTTGGTTTATAATATTTTTATTTTATGTCCTTTGTGTGTGTATATATATTTCTTTGGTTGATTGGCTCTAATTATATATTGTGGGGGGGATTTTAACTTTTATATGATCCCTTCTTTTAGTTGGGATTCCCAGCAAGGGTTCCGGCTATTGGTTCTTTACCATGGCAGTGCCAGTACATAACCGTTTCCAGGCTCTAGTTAACCTAAATGATCAGGGTGAGTCTACTGGAGAAACTAGGAGTATTCCTCCTCTGCAAGATATAACCCTCACGAAGGGATATTTTAAGGCTTTTACAAGCAATTCATCACTCAGAAATCTTAGATTACTCTGCGGTTAATCATTCTTTTCCAGCAGGTATGGTAAGACAGGTGAATAAATTGGCGGCCTTTATTAAACCCTCCTCGCCCAACCAACAGAATCTGGCAAAGGTAAAACTTAACACCAGCAGCTGGATGGAGAATAATATGCATATTCTGAGGGAGCATTATGATGGGGTAATTGCCTTAGGCATTCAGAATACCTCAACCTATAACCAGGAAGCTTTAGAGAAGGCGGTGATGTGGGCAAAGGCCAGATACAAACATAAATTTACATCTTCAGTAACTACCTTAAAAGACCTGCTGCAAAAACCCATTGACCCACCTGCCTCTACTAAACTGATAACCTCTCATCAGGCTAATTCCAGTTATGCGGCTGCAGTGACTAGCAAGTCACCGACTGGCAGGGCCTTAATGGGAGCCCAGGCCCACAGGGACTCTGGAATATGCAGGAATACTCCAGGGGGATCGAGTGACAACTCAGTAAGGGGTAATATGGTTAAGGAACAGTCTTCCAGTATTCCTGTAGACAAACCGGTTAGGGTTAGCGGACCTAGACATCATGACCATACCACTCGACATGGTCACATGGCAACCAACCGAGGACCGGACCTGTATAAGGTACGCAACTCAAGGGTTTTGCCTGATCCTACGTTGAGTTGACAGACCTACCTAAACCTAACCTTAACCTTTCTAAAAAACTATACCTTACCCTAACCTTAACCACTCTAAAACCCATACATAATCTTAACCCTAACCTTAACCCTAACCCAAACCTTAACCATTCTAAAAACTATACCTTACCCTAACCCCTACCCTACGGACAGACGACTCTTTAACCCAACTAATGGGTTAATCTACAAGTGGGCAACCATGGGGCCTACAACTTTGGCCGGCCGCGCCCGGACCCCTCCGGCCTACGCGCATATGAGTGGAGTGCACCCCCTCCCTTCCCCCCTCCGGTTTCCACGTGTCAGAGATGGAAGTGGATCAACCGACTCAAAACTAGAAACCTAACCCTAACCCCCTAACCCTAACCCCCTAACCTTAACCCTAAACCCCCTAACCTTAACCCCTAACCCTACCCCTCTAAACCCCTAACCCTAACCCCCTAACCCTAACCCTAAACCAAACACTAGCCAGTCACCGCTGCATTGCCTGCCGAGGGATCTGGACGCAGCAAGCCAAGGCAATTTTCATCCCTAAAATTTACTGGGATCATCTTAAATCGGGCTTTTCATAGGGGTGTTAACCCTCCACCCAACATACTTCCTAAAGGATTGGTTTGATGGTGTACAGGTAAAATAATGATAATGATAATAATGATTAGATTTAATACTACCTAAAATGACCCGACTCTACTCCTGACCCCTGGATGCACATCATCTACTCTACTTTTTCCAACTAAAAGGCTTTTTTTTTTTACTAAAGAACCTGGATTCAACCACAACACACTCCAACTGGATCTTTTGAGGAACACTACCCCCTCCACTTTTTCAACTAAAGAGGACTTTTTTCAAAGACATCACCTCTTTCAACTAAAGACAAATACTTTTTTTCACCAAGGAACTAGACTTTGCCACACTGACACAGGTGTAAGAGACTTCTACCTATCCTGACGACCGTATCTCCAATTTAGGAGCAAAAGGAAACAAATTATAATACAGGCTCACCCCACTCACACCCCTGCACTATACACAAACAAACCAAAAACCCAGGTAAGTACCAACATCCTAAACCAGACCCTCCTCCAGGTAAGTATTCCCCCACTCGAGTAGTCACATCCACTTCGGAGGACACACATCACTGGAAACAGCCCCAAAAGTTTTTCCGGACCCGTATCCCCCATTCCCCAAGTGGACAAAAACCAGACAATACGGCCAAATCTACCTTATACACAGGATCCCAAAGGGACCAAACGCGATGGAAGCTACACTCCGCTAAAAAGCACCAACTAAAGACAAGTGTAGCACCACTCCGGAGCGGGCCAAAGTGAAACTACCCCCCAGAAACCCTACCTACCACTACCCCTCAACAAAGAAACAAGGTTATAGTTCCCTACACACCATGAAATGACCAGATTTCACGGCCTCCACTTCCCCTACATATCGCACCTTACTGCACTTAATGACGTGACTCCAAAAGCGGGAAAATATCTCTACCACTTTTGAAGGCTTATAGCTAGACCTATGGGTTACCTAGAACCTCAACTATAGACTCATCATGTTCCTACAGATGTCTACTCTACCCTCAACCGCTCCTGAAACCACAGAACCTCATCTTGGGCTCTTTCTAGGCCCAAACCCTCAACCAGAGCAGACCGCTCCCGGCGCTAACACACAAGTCAATGGTGACACAAAGGTCAAACAACTTTTTTACAGGGGGATCTACCATACTAATACACATCACAAGAACTCCACGCATGGCTCATCCCGACCCCTAAGACTTCTAGTCTTACCCAAAATTGACCTGATACCTCTGGGACAACCCAAACAGCACCCCAAAAGCAAAGTTCTATCTTCCCCATGTCATTCCCCATAGGATTCAATGATGGAGACCCCGAAGAGCCTCCAACTGGACAAAGACTCAAGCTGGAACTCTACAAGGACAATCTCTTCCTCAACGGATCGACTGGGCTCTAGCTATATGCTTACCCCTAAAAGACACCTCACCGGGATCAAGACATCAACTGGGGCTCTGCACTCCCTACGGGCATCTCATCGGAACGACTGGGCTCTAGCTATACGCTACTCCCTAAAAAGACACCTCACCGGGATCAAGACACCAGCTGATACTCTGCACCCCCCACACACCTCTTATCCCCGACGCATTCTCCTCCTCCCGGAGGAAAATAGCCTACAGCTTTATGCTACACCGTGAATTCGGATCACTTCAAGCTGTACCCTAATCCCTACAATTTCCTCCCTACATATAGATACTCCCACGACGGACCTTCATAGACCTTCCAGCCTCAACCACACATACACCCACACACACACACACATCTTAATTTTTCCAGTCCATAATACGGCTTTTTTTTTTACCCCATTACGACCGAGTGCGCTTTTTTGCACCTTTTTCTCCTCCGTGCTACCTGATGAAGCCGAGTAAGGCAGAAACGTGTCGTGGCTGGGCTGCCCCTAGACCCGTTGTGCAGCTGTAAGGAAGGCAGGTTCCACACGGACTTCGGGGGTACCTCCTTTTGGCTACTTATTTTCATTTGTACTTTTTTCTTACCCTTACTTTCAGTTTTACACAGGGACACACTACACACGGAAGATCTACGAGACAGCGATGTCTCTGGGCACTCTGATGGCTACTCAGACCCCCTACTTCACAATAAAACAAGCCCCAAAAAATTCGACGGGGCATAGTTATCCACATAGACCCTCTACACATTTTAAATAGACAGAGGGTCCGGCCGAAAAAAAGTTTCGACCGGCAACCTAGTCTCATCATAGGATCGTCGCATTCACCTTACATAAGACTCTCTTTTTCAGGCTTCAACTAATGGCACAACAGGCTCCTCCTACCTACTCCGACCACACAGGACAACCCGGTCTCACCAACCCAAGATCAACTAAGAACCAAAGACCAAGAAACCCCTCAAAGAAAACAGCTTACCCCCACCATACCAGGGGACCCAGAGACCTGGTCATAACCTCATAAGGTTAACATAGGAACGGGCTCCTTTTGGGCAACGCAAACCCTCCTAAACTTCCCCCACATCATACCCTGACCAGGGTGATTGAGGGAACGTAACAGAGGCAAAGTGTTAAGGTGGCCTCTTTTTTTTTGTTTTAATCTCCATCCCATACCCAGACCTGGGTGGGATGGAATGAAAATCAGTAGGAACAGGTTACAACTCCACAACCATCTATCTCCACATACTCTTCCCAGCCAACACCACCTAACATAGGATTGCTGGACAGAACCACTGGATGAATCCCCCAGCTTGCAACTAGACCCACAGCTAATCCCACCCCATGGGTCTCCGGGACCCCCTAGACACCAAACCTCTCAAAACATTTTAAAGAAGAAACGCACAGAGGGGCCAGCCGAAAAAAGTTTTGACCAGCAACCTAGTCTCACCATTGGAACGTCGACTTCGCCTCACAGAGTCCTTTTTCAGGCTTCTACGAATGGCATAATAGGCCCCCACCCACTCCGACCACATAGGACAACCCGAACTCACCAACCCAAGACCTACTAGAACCAAAGACAAAGAAACCCCTCCAAGAAAGCAGCCCACCCCCACCATACCAGGGGACCCAGAGACCCGGTCATACCCTCACAAGGTTAGAATCTCTGGCTCTTAACCTAAGCCCTATTTTAATGTCTGATTCTGGTCTTCCTTTTATAGCCTTTTTACTAGTAATTTAAAGTATATTATACATAAGTCTTACCATTTATCCTAAAGGGGTTGCCTGTGCCAGTGCACATCAGATTCGTCTGTCACTTAGTGAACCTAACCTTGCCCGCGCCTGGCATATTATACATTTGGGTTTCAAAAGACTTCTTTGACCGGGTTGTTTTAGTATGTTAATTGTTTTAATTTGTTTGTCAAGTAGGTCACAATGATTGAACACCTACCCAAATTGGGACGGTTGATGGGAGGAGAATGGGGGGGTTGGACGGAGGACTAAGCCATACATATGTCTCAGGAAGAAGGGATCCGCCACCTCAATTCCCCATATCAGCACAGGTGTTGGTGACTACTCATTACCTCTGAAGAAAGCTATGATGTTGAAACGTCGGTCTCTGTTTTTTGTTTGTTTTAATTTCTGAAATTTCCCTTGATAGATGTTTTCCTCTAACAAACTATACAACGGCAGTACTATGGCATCTAGCACATGAAGGCCTCTTGGACTACAAATTCACTCGAAAGGAACCTCCAATGAGAACAAACGCCTGGAAAAGGATTAAGGTGAAATATTTTTTTTAATCTTTTGAACATTGCTAAGAACATTGCTAATTCCATGGACAATCTCCTTTGGTTAGTGGATCATTACCAGAGAATGCTTATGTAGGATAAACTCAAGGGAAATTCATGATCTTAATTGTTTTTATGTCTTGTTGTTTCTTGGTTTTAAATCTTGTTTTTTTATGAAAATGTTTTTCTTCTTATATTTATTTCTTCCCCTATGTCCTGGATTTTTTTTTAAAACAGCCTATGGTGTATTGGAGACTCAGCTGGGATAACATTTCTGATTGCGGTTATTGTTTATGGTGGCAGAAGATGACGCTTCCCAGAAGCAACAGGTTTGGGCCTCTGGCTCATTCTATAACTTTGGGGGAGAATACACCCACCTTAAGCTCAGACACTTAAAACCTCTTTCGACCCTAAATTGACTAAGCAGTATTTTAAATTACAAGCCATCCATCATGCGGAAATTTTAGAATTACAAAGGACTAGGTCTTTCCCGCCTGGCATGATGAAACCGGTTGTAAGACTTACAGCTTTTATCAAACCTTCCTCACCTAACTCAAGCACTCTGGCACTGGTGAAGGAAAATACGGACCACTGGATGGACACCAATATGTGTATCTTGGTGGATCATTATGATTCTGTCCTGGCAGCGGGGTTACTGGAGATGGGGAGATTCGATACCAAGTCCTTTGAGCGAGCTGTTGCTTGGGCAAGGACCAGATATAGACGCAAGTTTACTCAGTCATCAGTGGCAACGTTAAAGGCTATGCTTCCCAAGGCCAGCACTGGTGCCAGTGAGGTGGCAGGCCCAGGCCAATTGACTATGGAGGACTTTCCGCCCTTGTCGGGGGTCCTGTCTCCAGCTCCCAGTAATGTGGAAGGGGTGGGAAATAGCAGTCCGGCAAGTGGGTTAGTCCATAGTGGGCCTAAACATGGACCTAAGGGGAGCTCCCTTAGGAGGTCTCCCGGCCTATCAGCTCTAGAGTTGGATCCAGTGAAACGGGTGGGGAAAACTATTTCAGTTATGGCTGAAACATATTCCCCTAGACCCCAAGTACCTGCTGGAGATCCATTGACCACAGAGTTAGTGCCAGGGGGGGCTGATATTTGGAAGCAAACACAGGCGAGGTCTGCTCTTGTTCATAGTCCTAAGAGGTTTTTATACAGTAATGTTGTCCTACAATGTAGTAATACTATTACCTCTTTATCTGACTCTGGCCAGGAGAACCCCGGAGTTGGAGGGGAGCGGGAACCGTGGGGGGCTGCCCTTGGGACCCGAGGGGGGGATGAACATATGATGATAAGTGGCGACAAAAACGGAATGTTCCCTGATTACGCCCTTGTCTGAGCCCCCTGGGTGTCCCGCATTGCTGCCGCTCCGGTCCTCCCGCTGCTACTCTCTTCGGGGACTCCGCCTCTTGGTCAAGGTAAGAGTAGAACAGTGGGATTAGCCCCAGCTGAGGTGCACCCGGGGGTCCCTTCTTCCATCCCAGTGATTAATCTACCTGTCAGGAAGCCTATATCCACCTGCTTTGAACCAGTTAGGCACCCAAATTCTATCAGGAAAATGTGGGATTGGGAACTTACAATTAGAAAACCAATTGTTATAATTGGAGATTCTAATATCTTACGGATACCTAGGTTTGTTGACCCCAGAGTGCAAGCAGACAGCTTCCCTGGGGCCACATTCCACCATCTAAAAGGGGTAGTAGAAAAATTAGAACAACACCCAACAGTGGAGAAGGTGGATCTATCGGGGGGTTTAAACAACTGCCTTTTGAAACAGCTGGCGTTAACCTCCTGGAAACAACTACAACAACTGTTGAAAATGTCAGAAAGTAAATTTCCCAATGCAATACTCTACGTGCCAATTATCAACTACTCAGATAGATTGGAAAAACAGCAACAGATACTCTTGGATCAACTTAATCAAAAGATCCTAGAACAATGTAACTACTTACCTGAGATTAGCAAACTTAGGTTCCATACACTGCCACGTGACCCAGTACACTGGACATCTGAAACAGGGAATATCATCTTTAACTATTGGCTGGATAATTTAAACATGTAAGGGGAGAACAGTGCCCTGATACAGCTCCACATTCAAATATCACTAATCTTTCACACTCACTTTCTGAGACGGAAAGGTAGGTATTGGAACGAGGATTGTCTTTTATCCCCACACCCCGAATAATGGATAGGATGGAGCTTCGTAGGGACCTTCACCTATATCATAGGAGACTAAAATTGTTGGATCACTTTAATTACGTAACTGACATTCCTTTTGTGCCATTTACAGATCCCTCGATTTGGGAACCTAGAGTACAATCTATATCTCCATCCATTCAAACATTGATCAGGAAGGATCTGGATGCATTTAGGAGGTTCCAACCTGGTCCAGTCACCAGGGGGAATATTACGCAATTGGAGCTAGATACTATTAAATCGTTGGGGTCCAATCAGAGTATAGTCATTAAACCTGCAGATAAAGGATCACAGATTGTAATCATGGACAGAGTACAGTATTTGTTGGCGGCTAACAGGCAATTGAATAACGTGAAATTATGTCCCATTAGACCACTCTATTCAATCTGAAACTCAAGAAATGATTAAGAGGATATTGGTGGAATTGCTTGAAAATAAGTATTTCTTCCAAGCAATATACTTATCTGTTGGGCCCCGAGGTACCAAGACCGCGACAATTCTATCTTCTTCCAAAAATTCATAAACCTTTGGAAGAGTGGTCTGTACCCTTTCAGATCCCTAGTGCCCGCCCAATTGTTAGCGACTGTGGATCGGAATCGTATCGAATTGTTGAATATATTGATTATTTTATTAATCCGTTATCCCAGAAGCACGCTTCTTATGTTAAGGATACATATGATTTTGTCGATAAACTTAAAGGCCTCAAACTACCACTAGGGGCGTTCTTATTTTCAATAGATATTAACTCATTATATACAAACATTGAAACCTCTTTGGGACTGCGGGCAAAAACAGGCATTTGACAGGTTTCCTGACACTCAGCTCCCGGACAAGGAAATCTTAGATCTGTTGGAGTTGAGTCTCTTAAGGAACGATTTAAATTTTAATGATGAGTTTTATCTTCAGATCCATGGGACTGCTATGGGTAAGAAATTTGCTGTGGCCTTTGCCAATTTATACATGTGTTTCTGGGAAGAGACAGCTTTTCTTAAATGCCAGATCCTTCCTTTTCTATATCTCAGGTATTTGGATGATATCTTTGGAATTTGGGTGAGTTCTATGCAGGACTGAGTGTTTCTTAGAAACCCTCAATACACATCATCCTGCCATTACAACTTCCCACAATATACAAAGGGAAAAACTAGAGTTTTTGGACACTCAGGTCTTATTTGTACCTTCTGATGGGGTAACTAAATCATTGGCCACTAAAGTCTTCTTTAAGGAGACTGATAGGCATGCCTTGCTACATAAGGCAAGTTACCATCCAAAACATACTTTCAGAGGGATTATTAAATCTCAGCTGATTCGGTTCAATAGAATCTGTACATTAGGTGAGCACGTGGAGGAGGCCATAACCATTCTTTTAAGAGCCTTGTGGCCACGGGGATATTCCAAACATTTCCTTAGGGGGATAAAGGCAGAGGTAGGTGAATTATTTGGCAGGGAAGGGGATACAATAAAACAGCGGAAACACACAATCTGATACCATTTGTTACAACATAGTTTGGGTGGATTTAGTAGGAACTTGAGGTCTAATTTCAGGGAAGCTCAACAAGCGGTTGAAGGACTGGTAGATTGTAGAGTAATCTCAGCGTATAGAAGAAACAAAAACCTCGGGGACAGTTTAGTCCACTCTGCCTTCCAGACGAAAAATGCACCTAATAAATTGGATAAATATTTGGGGAGACCAAAGTATATTGTTAATGCCTCTTTGGGGTTGGGGTTCCTCGTAAGACAGAGGATTGAATTGTCCACTAAACTTGATCTATGGAATTAAGTGTAAATTGTGCCAAAATACTTATTTAGGAGAAACAAATAATGCACTACAGGTCAGACTGAAACAACATTTATACCAGATAGCTAAAGGTAAGACTACGGTATTGTATTTGCATTTTGGCATACATGCAGTGGACGGTTTGAGTATTTTTGGTCTGGAGACAAATGGGAGCTGGTCCAGGACACAACGACAGGGGATGGAAAGAACTTGGATTGGGCATCTCAATACGATAGACCCTAAGGGCCTGAATGAAAAATATTGATTTACCTTGGCTTATCTAACTAATGGAAGGGGTCATCTTCGGTGTGGTGACATGGGCTATTTGGTGGGGGGGAGGTGGTGGGGGTCTGTGGAGAGCCGCTCATTATAAATGTTTGTTTATTGTATTATTTATTTATGTTGACTCGTCCATGGTGGATTTGCCATTGTCTGATAGCACTTATGATTGTTTTAAAAAATTATGTATTTATTTATGGATCTACTCACTGACCATAAATACGATGGCACTTATTTTTATCATATCCTTGATCTTTTAGTGTGGCGTGGCTTCACTTTATTGTTTGGATACTTTTATAGCATTTATTTAGAGTTTTCTTTGTTTGATGGCACTATGGACTTTTAATTTTTTTATTTTGTATTATTCATTGGGTGGTTCATCTTGTAGACCCTAATCCCTCACCCTGGGATCCTCATGCCTAACCCTAGCCTCTAGACCCCCATACCTAATCTTAGGTTAACCCCGACCTGTACTCTTATACTGATTCTAACCCACAACCCAACCTGAATCCTAACCTTAACCCCTAGTTACCCTAATCCCTAACCCTAACCCTGAGACCCTCATGCCTAACCTTAAACCTCTAGATCCTCATATCTGATCTTAATTCAACCTTGACCTGTACTCTAATCCTGACCCTTATGGTAACCCCAATCTGAATTCTGTCCTTAACCCATAGCTTTTAAATCCTCAGCTTAATTCCTAACCCTAACCTTATATCCCTACACCCCCATATCTAATCCAAATCCCTTACTCTCTATATCTATTTTAACCTCTAGATTCTCATACCGAACCTTTCTTCCTAGACCACCGCTCTGACCTTGGCACTTGGCCTCTATTCTTAGTTTAGAATCTCTGGCTCTTAACCTAAGCCCTATTTTAATGTCTGATTCTGGTCTTTCTTTTATAGCCTTTTTTTTGTCATTTAAAGTATATTATACATAAGTCTTACCATTTATCCTAAAGGGGTTGCCTGTGCCAGTGCACATCCGATTCGTCTGTCACTTAGTGAACCTAACCCTAACCCTGGGGCCTACTACTTTGGCCGGCCGCGCCCGGAACCCTCCGGCCCGCGCGTATATGATGTGCAGTGCACACCCCTCCTTTCCCCCCCTTCGGCTTCCACGTGTCAGAGATGGAAGTGGATCAACCGACTCTAAACTAGAAATCTAATCCTAACCCCCCCCCCCTAACCCACCAGATACAGCTGTAAACATTTTAAATTACTGGCTAGACCAGTTAAACTATTAAGAGGGGAAGAGTGTATTGATATTACTCCCCAGCACTCTAATGTACTGAATTTATCGAATACTTTTAGACTTACAGCGGCAGAACAGCAACTTCTGGAGAAGGGCCTTATGTTTATTCCGACACCAGCTAAGATCGATCGTATGGAGCTCAGGAGGGATCTGCACACTTATCATAGAAAATTAAAATTACTTGATCATTTTAATTATAATACTGACAACCAAAGAGTACCATTTATTGGTCCATCACATTGGGAGCGTCAGCTACAGGGAGTGTCTAATACGATGCAGACTTTAATTCAAAGGGACTCTACTTCCTTTAGTACATTTAGGTTCTATATGGCAGGAAAGGATAATCTTACAAAACAAGAACGGAATTCTTTAAATTCCTTAAGTAAGAATTCAAACAATTATAAAACCAGCGGATAAAGGATCGAAGATTGTCATTTTGGATAAAACCCAGTATCTGATAGAGGCGAACAGGCAGTTGAGTAATTCTAAATATTATAGGCCACTGACTCACTCATTGCAGCAGGAGACCCAGAGACAAATGAGGGAGATTATAGGGGAACTTCATGAGAATAATTACATTACAGACAAACAAATGTTTTATCTATTTGGACCAGATACCCCACGCCCCAGAGAATTTTATTTGTTGCAAAAAATATATTTCCCCAACCCAACACAAAAAACCAAGGATACTCCCTACAAAAAGCGGCTTACCTCTCCACCACACCCAGGGACCCAGAGACCCAGCCATACCCTGACCAGGGTGGCACAGAGAGGGCCCCCCCGGGAAACACAAACCCTCCTAACCCACCCCGAGATCATACCCTGACCAGGGTGATTGAGGGAAAGGAGCAGAGGGCAAGTGCTAAGGTGGCCTCTGATCTTTCCATGCCATCCCATACCAGGGAGGAATGTCATGAAAATCAGCAGGAGCGGGTTACAATAAGCCACGGAAATCCTAGCCACGTACCACACAGACAAGAACCATCCTCCCCAATCAGAGGGGATTAAAGAGACCATAAACAAATGGGCAGCTACGGACAAAAACCTCCCCACCTTCCAGATGCTTACCACCAATCCACCTGCACTCAGGACCACCACCCCCACAGCACCTGTTAGAGATTAACATCGAGGACGAGGCACTAATGGATGCAGCATCTCAGGTGGAAAAACTCAACATCCTCGCAACCACCCCACAACAGAATAACACTCGGATCACTTCCGATCAACGAACCCTCCCACCCCTACAGACAGAGATTCCTTCTCTCCAAACGACACCGCACCACAGGAACATCCCATGGATTCCAGGGAAAAGACCCCACAAATCCTTTAAACCCCCACCATTACGGAGGCACCCACGGTTGGGGTAACTACCACTCCCCAACCCTCTACCAGCAGGACCTACATCTCAGAATCCACAGAGACATCCACCCCACCCTCAGATCCCCTAGGGACACCACCGGAGCTGATACCACCCAACTCAGGTAACAGTCACTTTAGGATACACCCGGGGGAAAAAACGGTTCGAGAATCATACCATTCCGACCCACTCTCATCATGGGAGACTAACATCTGCAAGCTACCCCTCATCTACTCAGAACAGGTCCAAATCGAAGCCTATCCGGGAGCTAGCATCAAACACGCGATGAAGATGATAAAACTCCTTCTACCCCAAGGAGAACCTCTGGTCACCAAATCAATCCTCTCCTTTGGTCTCAACAACAGAGTACAAGGGAACACCACGAAACACCGTGCCAACGTTTCCAACCTCCATCCCCAACGCGGATATATTCATCCCGCTCATTAACTACTCTCTGAAAATGCCACTCGAGGAGAGAATTAACCTGGACGTCATCAACAGATATCAAAAACCACCCATACATCCCTCTCCTACCTACAGCTGAATTCAACACCCTCCATGACGACCTCCACTGGACCCCCAAGACCGCCACAGCTACCTGGAAATGGTGGAAACACCACACCGCATAGCACATTGCCTCTCTTACCCTGACCAGGGGGAGTAGGCACACACCCACGCTGAAGACAGCACCACCCTTCCCTACCAAACAGAAAGCCAGTAAAAATACATTCCCTTCACTACGGAACCACGCCCCCAAAATAAGCAGATCATCCAGTTGGATAGACAACAAGCACACACCTACTCCTGAAACAAAAGGAGTTCCACTGATACCCACCGACATAGTTCCGGTTATTAAAGGCTCCGAGGTGATCAACCTATCACGCTCATTTACCCCTACCTCCACAGAACTCAACCTCCTACGCAGAGGCCTCACCTACATCCCTACCACCAAAAACGGGTACCGCACCCGCAACACACTACAAACTGAAAACAACAACTACCACAAACTCAAAGTGGCCACATTCTTTCATCAGCTGGAACCCCTACCACACAAAACCACAGACCGCAGGGATAAACTAACACAGCTACGCACACCCTCGTGCTGGGTCCCCCAAAATGAAGACCTACCCCACTTGATAAAGGAAATTCTTGATAAAGACTGGGACACCAACACCACTGCCTTCTCCCCGGAACCCACGGATAACCTCACGAAGGAGGAAACTGCAGCGCTAAAACAACTAAAAAACAACCCCGCCATTATCATAAAACCAGCGGATAAAGGCTCAGCGATTTGTCATCTTGGATACCCAACAATGCATCCTCGAAGCAGAAAGACAACACCGAAACACGGAATTCTACCAGAAAATACAAGGACCCATCTACCTCCGATCTGCGGCACTCATCAAAAGAGAACTCATACAAATGGAACGGAAGAACCACATCACCAAAAGGCAACGAGACTACCTCATAGGGGATATACCCACTAGGAGCAGGTGCTTCTATCTACTCCCCAAAATCCACAGAGACCCCTCCTCCTGGCCTCTCCCATTTGAAGTACCTCCGGGGAGACCCATAATCTCAGATTGTGGAAGCGAAACATACGGCATCTCACAATGGATAGACATACGCCCTCTTGCCTCAACACAACAGCTACCTCAAGGACACTCCCGATTTCCTCAACAAAATCGCCAACACACCGGTCACCGCAGATGACTTCTTATTCACCATGGACATCGAGAGCCTCTACACCAACATCGAATTAGGAGCAGGACTAACAGCTGTCAGAGCCCACCTACAAAAATACCACCACCGGGTAGACCGGATGACCACCTCCTACATCTCCTGGAAATGGCACTCACCCGCAACTACTTCGAATTCAACGGCAACACCTACCTACAAACGAAAGGTGTAGCCATGGGAAAAAGATTTGCACCGGCATATGCGGACATCTACCTAGCGGAATGGGAAAACACTGTTCACCCTCTATGCCTACTCAAACCATTCCGCTTCTACCGATACCTTGAGGGGAGTATGGCAACACGGAGAAGCAGAATGTTTACAATTCACCGCTATTCTCAACCGCCACCACCCCTCCATCCACTTGACACACGAACTCCACCACTCTGAAGTACACTTCCTGGACACCGTCACCTACAAGGGAGCCGACCTCATCAGGAAGGGAAGACTGGACACAAATGTATTTCAAGAATACAGACACACATGCCCTCCTGCATGCTATCAGCTTCCATCCTCCACACACCATGGAAGTCATATTAAAATCACAATTCCTCAGGTACAGCAGGATATGCACCCAACCCAAAGACCTCAATACTGCTACGCATATCCTCTCCAAAGCCCTATACAAAAACAGAGGATATACTCGCCCGGCACTCAAAGGCCAAACGCGACTCCGGGAGACACACACGGAAAGGACAAACCAAAAGGAACCAGCCAAATCATACCCATCATTACAACCTACAACTCACCCAGCTACCGAGTGGCTACTCGCATCCAAAAAAAAGACTCAAATATAAACAACTACTCCCTCTTCACATACCCATCCTGGCCTTCAAAAGGAACAAGAACCTTGGATGCTCTAGTCAGCAGCCACCTCTAAAATAAACTACAATGAAGATGCCAAATAAACTTGACAGGATCCACGGACCAGGATTTACCTCCCAAACCCCTCCAGGTCCAAACACCACTACTACGGGCCGGACCACCACTTAGGCTTTCAGTACAGCGGAGGGACGCCCGGACATACACTGCACCTGCACACCCCACATCCCATACAAAAGATAGGTCATTAAGACCACACAAATATACGTCCAATAGCACTATAGTTACCATGACCATGGACTCTCAATAATACCTTCCTTTAGCCACTTTACTAGCACTATAGAGTTACCGTGACCACGGACTATCAAATTCTTACCTTTAGTCACTTCACTTATATAAAAAAATACAAATTATATTTTTATTTTTCAAGTTTCTTGAACTCAGGGTTACCATGACCATGGACCCTTGACAAAAAGAAACGATAAAATAGAACATACAACTACAATTACAAACTAATAACCCTCACCAACTCACCATCCTTTCAAAAATACCTCTTTGAAGAGACCCACCAGCACCCCCAACAGACGAGAACCTTTTTTTCTCCAACTACTCTTGGGACCCCGACCTTGGCGACTCCCCTACAGTGATTAGAACCTAAGCAATTAGGCTCTTCCATACACCAAGCAAGAAGACGGGATGAAATGGATGGGCCAGACTCCTCCGGGACCTCTCGGGGTCCTGTTGGCAGACCTAAATGCTCAATCCCCCCAGCTCCATACTCCCTAGCGAGTTGGGGTACCTTAGACCTAGAAAGTGGGGCTTTTGGGTCAGGCGCTGCGGCTGGAGTATGGCCTCGGCCGTGAAACCGCTGGGGTGCCCAGACTATGTCTGGCGGAGAATTGGATCCCACAAATTTTCACTGGGGGACCCCTTACCGTGCCGCACTACGCCTGGACAACCGATCCACCTTTTTACCTGGACTACGAACAAATTCACTGTCTAGGGAGGATATACCTCTGGAAACGTTACGATCCTGGAAGGGAGTAGCTCCGCTGGTCACTATCACCCGAACCACTGAATCACCTACGACTGAGATGGTGGGGATGGAACATGGCAATCGACTGTGACTCCTGGCAGACGTACGATACAAAAGCCAGATGATGTTTGGAAGGGAATAACCCCTGAATTACACATCATGATTGAAAACATCCAGGACCTAAAGACTGACGTACACGGAAGTAAATACATAGACAACATGGAGCTAAGAGAAAAGGATCCGATGGGGAGTAAACTCCTAGGTTGCACTATGCTTTCCACATCCGTTGACAAGCGGACCTAGACATCATGACCACACCACTCGATATGGACACATGGCAACCAACCGAGGACCAAACCTGCATAAGGTGCGCAACTCAAGGGATTTTGCCTGAGCCGACACACCAACCTAAACTTAACCACTAAAAACTATACCTGACCCTAACTCTAACCATTCTAAAAATCCATACCTAACCTTAACCCTCACCTTAACCCTAACCTTAACCCTCACCTTAACCCTAACCATAACCTTAACCTAAATATAAAAAAACTATACCTCACCCTAACCTCAACCCTAACCATTCTACAAACTATACCTAACCCTAACCCCTACCCTACGGACAGACGACTTTTTAACCTTTACCAATGGGTTAATCTAAAAGTGGGCAACCATGGGGCCTACAACTTTGGCCGGCCGCGCCCAGACACCTCCTGCCTACACGCATATGAGTGGAGTGCACCCCCTCCCTTCCCCCCTCTGGTTTCCACGTGTCAGAGATGGAAGTGGATCAACCGACTCAAAACTCGAAACCTAACCCCAGCCCTAACCCTTTTCCTTCCCCTACCCCAATTCGTTTACCCTTTACTCCTGTTGTGGATTAAATTGTCATGTCTGGTCTCTCCCATTTTTTTTATTTCATTAAAATATACTGGATGATATATTTAGCCCCTATGCCCGTGCACACTAAATACCTATCTGGTATCAAGTATTTGTCCCCAACCTAACCCTAACTCTTAACCCCTAACCCATTCTATAGCTTTGGGGGAGAATACGCGAGAACCTTATGCTCAGACACTCTTAAAACCTCTTTCAAGCCAAATTGACTAAGCAGTATTTTAAAATGATTACAAGCCATCCACCACGCGGAAATTTTAGCAGAATTACAAAGGACTAGGTCTTTCCCGCCTGGCATGATGAAACAGGTTGTTAGACTTACAGCTTTTATCAAACTTCCCTCACCTAATTCAAGCACTCTGGCACTGGTGAAGGAAAATACGGACCACTGGGATGGACACCAATATGTGCATCTTGGTGGATCATTATGATTCAGTCCTGGCAGCGGGGTTACTGGAGATGGGGAGATTCGATACCAATTCCTTTGAGCGAGCTGTTGCTTGGGCAAGGACCAAATATAGATGCAAGTTTACTCAATCATCAGTGGCAACGTTAATTAAAGGCTATGCTTCCCAAGGACAGCACTGGTGCCAGTGAGGTGGCAGGCCCAGGCCAATTGACTATGGAGGACTTTCCACCCTTGTCGGGGGTCCTGTCTCCAGCTCCCAGTAATGTGGAAGGGGTGGGAAATAGCAGTCCGGCAAGTGGGTTAGACCATGGTGGGCCTAAAAATGGACCTAAGGGGAGCTCCCTTAGGAGGTCTCCCGGCCTATCAGCTCTAGAGTTGGATCCAGTGAAACGGGTAGGGAAAACTATTTCAGTTACGGCTGAAACATATTCCCGTAGACCCCAAGTACTTGCTGAAGATCCATTGATCACAGAAATAGCGCCAGGGGGAGTTGATATCTGGAAGCAAACACAGGCGAGGTCTGCTCTTGTTCATAGTCCTAAAAACCATAAGAGGTTTTTATACAGTAATGTTGTCCTACAATGTAGTAATGCTATTACCTCTGACTCTGGCCAGGAGGACCCCGGAGTTGGAGGGGAGCGGGAACCGTGGGGGGCTGCCCTTGGGACCCGAGGGGGGGATGAACATATGATGATAAGTGGCGACAAAAACGGAATGTTCCCTGATTACGCCCTTGTCTGAGCCCCCTGGGGGGTCCCGCATTGCTGCCGCTCCTGTCCTCCCGCTGCTACTCTCTTCGGGGACTCCGCCTCTTGGTCAAGGTAAGAGTAGAACAGTGGGATTAGCCCCAGCTGAGGTGCAACCGGGGGTCCCTTCTTCCATCCCAGTGATTAATCTACCTGTCAGGAAGCCTATATCCACCTGCTTCGAACCAGTTAGAATTTGGGTGCCTATCAGGAACATTTGGGATTGGGAACTTACAATTAGAAAACCAATTGTTATAATTTGAAATTCTAATATCTCACGGTTTATTGACCCCAGAGTGCAAGCAGACAGCTTCCCTGGGGCCACATTCCACCATCTAAAAGGGGTAGTAGAAAAATTAGAACAACCGTGGCGAAGGTGGTTCTATCGGGGGTTTAAACAACTGCCTTTTGAAACAGCTGGCGTTGACATCCTGGAAACAACTACAACAACTGTTGAAAATGGCGGAAAGTACATTTCCCAATGCAATACTCTACGTGCCAATTATCAACTACTCAGATTGGAAAAACAGCAACAGTTACATTGCTCTAGGATCTTTTGATTCAAGAGTAACTACTTACCTGAGATTAGCAAACTTAGGTTCCATACACTGCCACGTGACCCAGTACACTGGACATCTGAAACAGGAAATATCATCTTTAACTATTGACTGGATAATTTAAACATGTAAGGGGAGAACACAGTGCCCTGATACAGCTCCACATTCAAATATCACTAATCTTTCACACTCATATAGGCTTTCTGAGACGGAAAGAAAGGTATTGGAACGGGGATTGTCTTATCCCCACCCCCCGAATACTGGATAGGATGGAGCTTCGCAGGGACCTACACCTATACCATAGGAGACTAAAATTGTTGGATCACTTTAATTATGAAACTGACATTCCTTTTGTGCCATTTACAGATCCCTTGCTTTGGGAACCTAGAGTACAATCTATATCTCCATCCATTCAAACATTGATCAGGAAGGATCTGGATGCATTTAGGAGGTTCCAACCTGGTCCAGTCACCAGGGGGAATATTACGCAATTGGAGCTAGATACTATTAAATCGTTGGGGTCCAATCAGAGTATAGTCATTAAACCTGCGGATAAAGGATCACAGATTGTAATCATGGACAGAGTACAGTATTTGTTGGAAGCTAACAGGCAATTGAATAATGTGAAAAATTATGTCCCATTAGACCACTCTATTCAATCTGAAACTCAATAAATGATTAAACCAGTTATGCATTAGGGGGTGCTATTAAAAATGTTGGATGAACAACGTTCCCGTTTTAAACAAGATATTTTGTCACGAAAAGATGCTCGACTATGCATATAATTGACAGCTTTGGAAAGAAAACACTGACATTTCCAAAACTGCAAAGATATTGTCTGAGTTACAGGCGAAACCCAGATAAAAATACAACCAGGAAGTGCCGCAATTATTTAAACCGCCTCATGCCAATGACTCCTTATATGGCTGTGAATGAGCTATGAATGAGTTTACGTTTTCCACGTATTCCTCAAGGTGTCTACAGCATTGTGACGTCTTTTTAGGCATTTCCATTGAAGAATGGCCGTAAGGGACCATATATAGCATGTGGTCACATGGTGTCTCCCGCGTAAAATACTGAGGTAGCCATTTTTCCAATCGCTTCTTATGAGAAACCAATTGCCTCGACGGCTATATTATCGAATATATATATATATATATATATATATATATATATAAAAACACCTTTAGGATGGACCCTTAACAACGTTTGCCGTGTTTCTGTCGATATTATGGAGCAGATTTTGAAAAAAGTTTGCCGTTATAGTTGTAGCATTTTCCGGTCGATTTCTCAGCCAAGCATGATGAAGAAACGGGTGCTATTTCGCCTACAAAAATAATATTTTTGGAAAAAAGGAACATTTGCTATCTAACTGGGAGTCTCCTGAGTGAAAGCATACGAAGTTCTTTAATTTGGTTGCTTTTCTTATTTTCATGAAAATGTTGCCTGCTGCCAGCAGAGATAGCATAGCATTATGCCATGATAAACTTACACAAATGCTTGTCTAGCGTTGGCTGTAACGCATATTTTGAAAATCTGAGATGAGTGTTCTATCTTCTTCCAAAAATTCATAAACCTTTGGAAGAGTGGTCTGTGCCCTTTCAGATCCCTAGTGCCCGGCCAATTGTTAGCGACTATGGATCGGAATCGTATCGAATTGCTGAATATATTGATTTTATTAATCCATTATCCCAGAAGCATATTTATACATGTGTTTTTGGGAAGAGACAGCTATTATTAAATGCCAGATCCTTCCTTTTCGATATCTCAGGTATTTGGATGACGTCTTTGGAATTTGGGTGATAGTGGGGAGCTGTGGGAGAGCCGCCCATTATATTATTATTAATGTTTGTTTATTGTATTATTTATTTATGTTGACTCGTCCATGGTGGATTTGCCATTGTCTGATAGCACTTATGATTGTCTTTAAAATATGTACTTCCTGTTTAATTATTTACGGATCTACTTACTGACCCTAAACACGATGGCACTTATTTTTATCATATTCTTGGATTTTTTTTAATGTGGCGTGGCTTCACCTTACCTATATTTTTTTGATACTTTTATAGCACTTATCTTGGGTTGAAAGTATTTTCTTTGTTTGATGGCACTTATGATATTTAAAACTATGTATTTTTTTATTTGTGTATTCATTGGGTGGTTCATCTTGTAGACCCTAATCCCCCACCCTAACCCTGTGATCCTCATGCCTAACCCTAACCTCTAGACCCCCATATCTAATCTTAGGTTTTACCCCGACCTGTACTCTCATGCTGACCCTAACGCTCACCCCAACCTGAATTCTAACCTTAACCCCTAGTTACCCTAATCCCTCACCTTAACCCTGAGACCCTCATGCCTAACCCTAACCTCTAGACCCTCATACCTGATCTTAATTTAACCCTGACCTGTACTCTAATCCTAACCCTTACTGTAACCCCAACCCAAATTCTGACGTTAACCCATAGCTCCTAAATCCTTACCATAATTCCTAACCCTAACCTTATATCCCTAGACCCCCATATCTAATCCGAATCCCTGACTCCCTATATTTTAACCCCTAGATCCTCATACTGAACCTTTCCTCCTAGACCACCGCTCTGACCTTGGCACCTGGCCTCTATTCTTAGTTTAGAATCTCTGGTTCTTAACCTAAACTCTTAATTTCTGATCCTGGTCTTTTGTAGATTTTTTTTTGTCATTTAAAATATGTTATACACAAGTCTTACCATTTATGCTAAAGGGGTTGCCTGTGCCAGTGCACATCAGATTCGTCTGTCATTTATTGACCCTAACCCTAACCCTTCCCCCCTCCGGTTTCCACGTGTCAGAGATGGTAGTGGATCAACCGACTCAAAACTAGAAACCTAACCCTAACCCCTAACCCTAAAGACTGACGAACACGGAAGTAAATACATAGATGACGTGGAGCTAAGAGAGAAGGATCCGATGGGGAGTAAACTCCTAGGTTGCACTATGCTTTCCACATCCGTTGACAAGCGGACCCAGACATCATGACCATACCACTCGACATGGACACATGGCAACCAACCAAGGGCCGGACCTGCATAAGGTACGCAACTCAAGGGTTTTGCCTGACCCTACGTCGAGTTGACAGACCTAACCATAACCATTCTAAAACCCATACCTGACCCTAACTATACCTAACCCCAACCCTACGGACAGACGACTTTTTAACCCAACTAATAGGTTAATCTACAAGTGGACAACCATGGGGTCTACAACTCTGGCCGGTTGCGCCCGGACTCCTCCGGCCTACGCGTATATGATGTGGAGTGCACCCTCCCCTTCGGCTTTGGAAGTGGATCAACCGACTCAAACTAGAAACCTAACCCTAACCCTAAACCCTAACCCCTAGGCCCGCTCTTTGGTATACATTCCCACCTCCCCTCATTTTTTTGAGGGGCTGAGGCCTGTATGAGGCTTATTTTCCATTTCTGGAGCAACCACCAGATGGCAACAGACAATGACTTGTTGTAGGAGAAAATTAGTTGACCTCCATTATCTCTTTTTATATTGGGTTTTGTTTCATTGGAGTTTTTTTTCTAAAATAGTGCCAATTTTTGTTTTGTGTTTTTGGTGTATAATATTTAAATTTTTTGTCCTTTGTATGTATGTATGTATGTATGTATGTATGTATGTATATATATATATATATATTTTTTTTTTCTTTGGTTGATTGGTTCTAATTATATATTGTGGTGGGGATTTTAACTTTCATATGATCCCTTCTTTTAGTTGGGATTCCCAGCAAGGGTTCCGGCTATCAATTTTTTACCATGGCAGTGCCAGTACATAACCTTTTCCAGGCTCTAGTTAATCTAAATTATCAGGGTGAGTCTACTGGAGAAATTAGGAATATTCCTCCTCTGCAAGATATAACCCTCACGAAGGAATATTGTAAGGCTTTACAATCCACAAATCTCCTGAGACTTGGACCATTCCCTCAGAGGTTCCATGTGGCAGTCCGATTGTATCGGATTGTGGTTCGGAATCTTATAGAATAGTGGAGTATTTGTATTATTTCATAAATCCCCTGTCACGGAAACATTAAAGTTTCATTAAGCAAACATACGAATGTGACAAAATTGAAAGGAATTAGTGTGCCTCAAACGTTTTTTTTCAATTGATATTTGGAGCAGTGGGAAGGCTTTCCCCTCTACAACTGATTCTTTTTAAGCACTGGGTTGTGTTTCACTAGAAAACATTTCCCTCTGAAGAAGCAGAAATAAAGTGAAACATCAGGAATTTTAAACGGGACAACAGGGCAGGCATCACATTGGATACGGGTTTTATAATAGTATTTGAGTTGTTTTTTTAACTATATAATAATAAAACTTACATTTTAATTGAAGATGTGGAGTGTTCTAGAGGGAACTGGGAGAAAAACACTCCAGCTGGAGAATCTGTAACCGAACTGCAACCCAGAACTTTTTAATTTGCACATCTGAGTCCACAGAATTGAACAACATCGACCCCAGGAGTTATAAAAAGACCCAGACTCAGCATCCAGACTCAACCTCTCCAACTCCAGCCTTAACAACAAGGCGAACTGGACAACATCTACTCAAGGAGTTACAAAAAGACGTTTAGGGTTTGGCTACAACATCGACGGCCTCCATCTTCAACACCCAGACTCTACCTCTATTTCGAACCCCTACTAGGGAACGACACCCACCCTAACAGGTATAGGAAACCATGCAGTCTCTTGTGAGTATAGTAACGCAGCAACGCAGTAGTAGAGCCCAACAACCCCTTAACAGAGTCTTACAACAACCCCCTACTAATAGAGTCCCACACCCCCCTCTCAGCAGACAGCCACGCCTAAACCAACCCCCTGATGAGGCAACCAGGCAAACATCAAAACTGTACTTTCCACCTGGGGTGGCAGGGTAGCCTAGTGGTTAGAATGTTGGACTAGTAACCGCAAGGTTGCAAGTTCAAATCCCCGAGCTGACAAGGTACAAATCTGTCATTCTGCCCCTGAACAGGCAGTGATCCCACTCTTCCTAGGCCGTCATTGAAAATAAGAATGTTCTTTACTGACTTGCCTAGTTAAATAAAAGGTTATAATAATAATAATAATAAAATAAAAAAATTGATAAAGCCATCTTAGGTCGAAGGTTCCCTAGTGGCATGGTAAGCAGTGGAAACAATTTTGAACCATTCCTTAGAAACTCACGACAGACAACTCCATAGGGCTACCCTTTCTTACCCCACTACAGAGCTCCCCTCAGCCTCCCCCCAGCCAATAACCACATTGGCTCCCGGTCCACTGGAACAGAACCCCTGGCATACAGCCTCAGCTAAAATCCAGGCCCCACCACAGTTGATTTCTCTGCCCACCAGTTCCTTCCTTCCTTCTCATCCTCGTTGGAGGACTTCGCTCCTTTACCCAAGTTCTCTCTAGTTAAGCCCCAGGTTTCTCAAAAACGATCTTCACCATTGGGGCCACGCCCTACCCCAGCACAGTGCTCTTTAAACCCGAAGCTAAATAAATCAGTATCCTCCTCTTCCTCAGACAATCTTCTACTGAGATAGGGATCCGTACCTCAACACCCTCTTCCCGTTGCACCTCTGCAGACACAGATAGATGTCAGCAATATTGCCCCAAACAACTCCCCATCTCATTCTAACATGGCACCCACTCCCTCCCCATCTCATTCTAAGAACAACATGGCACCCACTCCTTCCCTTTCTCCCAAAGTAAAAGGAAAGGAGATTATGAGAACCCCTACCTCCACTTCCCCTCATGACCCACAGAGATTGACCACCCAGGAGAACAGTATTCAAAGTATCATTGGTCCCCCATCGCCCACCATAGACTCCAACCTTGAATTGATAACCACTAACACCTCTAATTTAATCCAGACCCCAGTTGAGTTCCACCATAGGGCCTGCAGCAATGTTATAGCAACACTAACCAATCCCCTGGTTAAAACTCCTACCACCAAGGTGTATAAACACAGCAATGTTTCAGTTAAAATCTTGGAAAGGATTTCACCTCTATCGCTCTCACCAACAGGAGGCGCCACATCAGGGGGTGAGACTAGGATTGGGCAGTTCCACGGGTGAATGACGATTAATGGACAAAACAATGGGCAACAACCCAAAAACAACCAATCTGAGACCTCCCAAAAAGACACCATGTCACTGCCAGTCCGAGACCCCTGTATAACTGGCGCCTCAACATACTCACGCCAGTTTGAATTCGACCCCAGCCTCAACCACAACCCCAGCATCAACCCCCAACCCCAGCAACCCTTCAGAAACCATCGTACCATAAAGCCAGACCAAAAGGCAAGGTGGCGGATTGGAATTTTAAGGGGAATAAACCAATACTAGTCTTGGGAGACTCGAATGTTAATAGAATCCCTTCATTTCATAACCCAAACATACAATGGACAGTTACCCTGGAGCAACATTTTACCATTTCACAATGGTCCTGGAGAAAACAGAGGTTCATTTAGACACCAGCATAGTTTCTCTCTCGGTAGGCATAAACAATATGGATAATGACCCATACAAAACAAACAGATTGCATCAATGCACAAGGAAGCAAGAGTCACTTTCCCTAATGCAATTATTTACATCCCCATTATTAACCACTCACACCTCCTTTCACCAGATCGAAAACGAAACCTCAGTCATTAGCGGTTACATCACCACACATGGCCCATTTCTCTTGGAGATACCCCATGACGAATTTCCCACAACAGACCTGATACACTGGACAATAACCCCGGCAGACCTCATTTTTAAGAATTGGTGTGAGCAGCTAAATTTAGAATAGGCTGTACCCACAATTTGGACCCACCTAGCCACACCACACCCTTCTCCCCCCCCCCCAACCCCCTGTACTCTCTCCCCCCTTTCCTCCCCCAGTTGCTTTCTTAGATTACCCAGCAGAGGGGGTAGTTGACCCCCTCTCATCAAACATCCTAAATTTATCCAAGTCTTTTCAACTCACAACAGCACAGACCCAACTCTTGGAAAGGGGGTTGTCTTTCATTCCCCGCCCTGGTAAATTTGACTGGGAGGAACTTCATAGGGACACACATAAATATCTTAGACAACTTAAACTTCTAGACTACTTTGATTATCAGACAAATGACAACCATTTACCATTCACCCTTCCTTCAATCTGAACCTAATCAAACCTAAGAACCTAATCAGAACAGACCAAGACACCCTTCACAACTATCACACCCAGGCAGATAGAGGACAACATCACCCGCATCGAAAGACAAGCCATAAAAAGAACTTATAAACAACCCTCACATAATATTGAAACCAGCAGATAAGCAATCTAAAACAGTGATCCTAGTTAAACATCAATACATATGAGGCAAATAGACAGTTATCCAACACCAAGTATTATGTACCAATAGGAAACAGCCTACAACCACAGACCCAGACTAAATTACGTAGAATCATACAAACACTTTATGATAAACGGCACATCACCAAAAAACAACGAGACTTTCTATTTGCACCAGACACTCCACGACCTAGACTGTTTTACCTGCTTTGCAAAATTCATAAACAACCAGAAACCTGGACTATTCCCTATGAAGTTCCTCCTGGCAGGCCAATCGTATCAGACTGTAATAGCGAATCATACAACATAGCCCAATATATTGATCATTATATCAACCCTCTCCACTAGACACCCCAGCTACCTCAGACACTTATCACTTTCTTGAGAAGATCAAACCCATAGTTGTTCCCTCCCAAACATATTTCACTATAGACATTGATAGCTTATACACTAAGATAAATACAGCAACAGGAGTACAGACGGTCAGACATCTTTTCCACACCCAGATAGCAATAGACCAGACAATGAAATACTACAATTATTAGAAATCAGCCTCACACACAATGACTTTATATTCAATGATAGGCACTACTTACAGGTGGAGGGAACAGCTATGGGCAAGAAATTTGCCCCGGCATATGCAAACATCTCCATGGGAGAGAGGGGCATTGGCCAAGTGCCCACATCAACCTGCATTCTACTACAGATTTCTAGATGACATTATAGGATCCTGGCCATCATAATGGTTTTGTCTAGTGATCGATGAACTCACACAAAACGCTTGGATTGCTTTCGCTGTAAAGCATATTTTCAAAATCTGACATGACAGATGGATTAACAACAAGCTAAACTGTTTTGCTATATTGCACTTGAAAATTAAATATGTTTAGTAATTTTATTTGAATTTGGAGCACTGCAATTCAGTGGGTGTTGATGAAAATTATCCCGCTAACGGGATGGGGTGCGTCAAGAAGTTAAATAACGCAAAAACAAAGTGTTGGAGAAGAAAGTAAAAGTGCAATATGTGGCATGTAAAAAAGCTAACGTTTAAGTTCCTTGCTCAGAACATGAGAACATATGAAAGCTGGTGGTTCCTTTTAACATGAGTCTTCAATATTCCCAAGTAAGAAGTTTTAGGTTGAAGTTATTATAGGACTATTTCTCTCTATACCATTTGTACTTTATATACCTTTGACTATTGTATGTTCTTATAGGCACTTTAGTATTGTCAGTAACAGTAGCTTCCGTCCCTCTCCTCGCCCCTACCTGGGCTCGAACCAGGAACACATCGAAAACAGCCACCCTCGAAGCATCGTTATCCATTGCTCCACAATTGTGGAACAACTACTTCAATATCTCAGAGCGAGTTCCGTCACCGATTGAAACGCTATTAGCGCGCACCCCGCTAACTAGCTAGCCATTTCACATTGGTTACACCAGCCTAATCTCGGGAGTTGATAGGCTTGAAGTCAAACAGCTCAATGCTTGAAGCACAACGAAGAGCAGCTGTCAAACGCACAAAATACTTAATTATAACATAACACACAGAAATACGAGCCTTAGGTCATTAATATGGTCAAATCCAGAAACTATCATTTCGAAAACAAAATGTTTATTCTCAGTGAAATATGGAACCGTTCCCTATTTTATCTAACGGGTGACATCCCTAAGTCTGAATATTGCTGTTACATTGTACAACCTTCAATGTTATGTCATAATTCTGGCAAATTAATTATGGTCTTTGTTAGGAATAAATGGTCTTCACACAGTTCACAATGAGCCAGGCGGCCCAAACTGCTGCATATACCCTGACTGCTTGCACGGAACGCAAGAGAAGTGACAATTTCCCTAGTTACAAGAAAGTAATGTTAGCAGGCAATATTAACTACATATGCAGGTTTAAAAATATACTTGTGTATTGATTTTAAAGAAAGGCATTGATATTTATGGTAAGGTACACATTGGTGCAACGACAGTGCTTTTTTCGCGAATGTGCTTGTTAAATTCTCCCCCATTTGGAGAAGTAGGTTGTGATTCAATGAGAAATTAACAGGCACCGCATCGATTATTTGCAACGCAGGACACGCTAGATAAACTAGTAATATCAACCATGTGTAGTTAACCAGTGATTATGTTAAGGTTTATTGTTTTTTATAAGAAGTTTAATGCTAGCTAGCAATTTACTTTGGCTTCTTGCTGCACTCACGTAACAGGTAGTCAGCCTGCCACGCAGGCTCCTCAAGGAGTGCAATGTAAAAGGCAGGTGGTTAGAGCGTTGGACTAGTAACCGGAAGGTTGCAAGATCGAAATCCCCGAGCTGACAAGGTAAACATCTGTTGTTCTGCCCCTGAACATGGCAGTTATCCCACCATTCCTAGGCCGACATTGAAAATAAGAATGTGGTAGTAACTGACTTGCCTAGTTAAATAAAGGTAAAAAATTATTTTAAAAAATTGTCCACAATCAGTTGCCAAAAATGCTGATTACCGATTGTTATGAAAACTTGAAATTGGCCCTAATTACAAATCGGCCATTCCGATTAATCGGTCGATCTAATTTAGGCATCGTTAAGTCAAATTATACGGTTCCATATCCTCCTGCAAACAGGATCTGGTAAAAGCAATTCAAACACTATTTCATGCACTCACTGACAGACAATATCTCAGAACTATAAAAAACAGCACCTTGGGGGCCCTCTCTCCCATTCAGTGTCACGCCCTGACCTTAGAGAGCTTTTTATGTCTCTATTTTGGTTTGGTCAGGGTGTGATTTGGGTGGGCATTCTATGTTTTTGTATTTCTTTGTTTTGGCCGGATATGGTTCTCAATCAGGGACAGCTGTCATTCGTTTTCTCTGATTGGGAATCATACTTAGGCAGCCTTTTCCCCTTTTGTCAGTGTTGGAAGTTGTCTTTGTTACTATAGCCCTGTAAGCTTCAAGATTGTTGTTTTGTTGGCGACATTTACTACAATAAAAGAAATGTACGCTCACCACGCTGCATTTGTCTACTTCTTTCGACGGCCGTGACATTCAGCCAACACACTCACATAACACAAGTCTGTTAAACACTCTTTCTGACCCCAACCTTCATTATAGAGGATCTGGAGGCACTGCCAAATCCCCCCCTTCCCCATAACCCTATCTCGGGTTCGTATCCTGCTCCTGCCCTTAATCCCCTACAACACCGATTTTAGATTAACTAACTTCTTAGTAATGACTCGGGACGTCGGGTTTGATACGAAAGCTTATTTTAGTAAGAATACTTGTTTACGTTACATTTAACAACAATTGTTTTGGTACAGAGCAATGCAGGTAAGATGCTGTTGGAAAGTCAGCCACAATCACCGCACCTGCACATAATTGGCGCGTTATCACTCATTCCTCTCGCAAGGCATTCTGGGACTTGCAGTCAAAAAGCGTAATTCAACACCACAATACAATTACATATGCAAATAAATCTAAAGAAATATCTTTAGATACAGCTCAAAGAATAAACTTAAACATTAACTCTGTAACACATTAAAGTTACAACATCCTCCCCCCCCGATGAACAATTGTGTTCATCTAGATCTCTAGGCAGTATATCAATCTAGGCAGTCTCCTCAACAAAGTCCCTGAAGCAGTACGAACTGAACATGATCTAACTAAGCCATCTCGGCCTGGAAACAGTTCCTCAGTCTTTCCTAGTTTCCAGGTTTGTCTGGGTAGGTTATCTTCTCCAATGAGTACAACGTCACCCGCTTTCAGTGGGTTGGGCTGTGGTGTGTCACAGCGGTGTGCTGACTTTAGATCCAGCAAGTAGTCCCTTCGCCAACTGTTCCAGAAACTGGTCACAAGTCTCTGCCTGTACTTCCATCTGCGTGTCATTTCCCCCTTGTTTAACGTTGGGTGCTGAGTGTCAGCTGGAAATGGCTTTGGAGGCAAAGAGGTTAGTCTTTTACCCACCAGGAAGTGTGCTGGGGTTCATCCACCTCATTGTGCACGAAGGTCAGAGGCCTAGAATTTAGGATAGCTTCAACCTCTGTCAGGACTGTGCATATCTCTTCAAAATTAAGTGAAGCTCTCCCAAGAACCTTTCGCAGGCATGTTTTTACTGACCTGACGAGTCTTTCCCAGAATCCGCCCCACCAGGCTGCTCGCTCTGCGATGAACCTCCAGGTGATGCCCCTTTCTGAGAAGAACGCCAAGAGTTGGGGCTCTTCGATTGCCTTCCACAGCTCTTTCGAGTCCTGATCAGCTCTCTTGAACGTTTTTGCATTGTCTGAGTAGATTACCTTGCATAATCCTCTCCTTGAGATGAATCTTTTTAGAGCTAACAAGAATGTCTCTGTTGACTGATCTGAGACCAGTTCCAAATGCACTGCTCTGGTTACAGCACAAGTGAACAGTGCAATGTATGACTTCTTCACAGAACCATTTTCTTTCACATAGAGCGGTCCTGCAAAATCCACACCTGTGACTTTGAATGGTGGGGATTCAGTTATTCTGTCTTTTGGTAAAGGCGCAGTGACCTGCTGTCCGGCCCTTGCCTTGAATCTCTTGCACACTATACATCTTGCCACTGTGCTCTTGACTAGCTGCCTAGCACTCAAGATCCAGTATCGCTCTCTGATTTGTACTAGAGTGTCTCTTGCTCCAGAATGCATCACCTTCTCATGGTGGTACTGTATCAGCATTTCTGAGTATCTGGACTTATTGGGCAGAACCCATGGGTGCTGCTCTCTGAATGTGAAGTTGGACTGTTGCAGTCTTCCTCCTACACTGAGTAGTTCGTGTTCGTCCAGGAAAGGTTTCAGTTCTCTGATTTTACAGTCATTGTTTAGGCTTTTTCCTGCCTTCAGTAGTTTGATCTCCTGTCCGAAACTCTGTTGTTGTGTTACCTTAATCCAGTACTTTTCTGCATCGAACAGTTCGTCAGCAGTCAGTTCACCTTGCATCTTTATGGTTGTACGAGCATTGGCTATGAATCTCTTTATCCAGGCGGTGACTCTTCCGGCGCCGACAGAGATGGCCGCCTCGCTTCGCGTTCCTAGGAAACTATGCAGTTTTTTGTTTTTTTACGTGTTATTTCTTACATTAGTACCCCAGGTCATCTTAGGTTTCATCACATACAGTCGAGAAGAACTACTGAATATAAGATCAGCGTCAACTCACCATCAGTACGACCAAGAATACGCTTTTCGCGACGCGGATCCTGTGCTCTGCCTTACAAACAGGACAACGGAGTGGATCCCATGCAGCGACCCAAAAAAACGACTCCGAAAAAGAGGGAAACGAGGCGGTCTTCTGGTCAGACTCCGGAGACGGGCACATCGTGCACCATTCCCTAGCATTCTTCTTGCCAATGTCCAGTCTCTTGACAACAAGGTTGATGAAATCCGAGCAAGGGTAGCATTCCAGAGGGACATCAGAGACTGTAACGTTCTTTGCTTCACGGAAACGTGGCTTACTGGAGAGACGCTATCCGAAGCGGTGCAGCCAACAGGTTTCTCCACGCATCGCGCAGACAGGAAAAAACATCTTTCTGGTAAAAAGAGGGGCGGGGGCGTATGCCTTATGACTAACGTGACATGGTGTGATGAAAGAAACATACAGGAACTCAAATCCTTCTGTTCACCTGATTTAGAATTCCTCACAATCAAATGTAGACCGCATTATCTACCAAGAGAATTTTCTTCGATTATAATCACAGCCGTATATATCCCCCCCCAAGCAGACACATCGTTGGCTCTGAATGAACTTTATTTGACTCTTTGCAAACTGGAAACCATTTATCCGGAGGCTGCATTCATTGTAGCTGGGGATTTTAACAAGGCTAATCTGAAAACAAGACTCCCCAAATTTTATCAGCATATCGATTGCGCAACCAGGGGTGGAAAGACCTTGGATCATTGTTACTCTAACTTCCGCGACGCATATAAGGCCCTGCCCCGCCCCCCTTTCGGAAAAGCTGACCACGACTCCATTTTGTTGATCCCTGCCTACAGACAGAAACTAAAACAAGAGGCTCCCACGCTGAGGTCTGTCCAACGCTGGTCCGACCAAGCTGACTCCACACTCCAAGACTGCTTCCATCACGTGGACTGGGACATGTTTCGTATTGCGTCAGACAACAACATTGACGAATACGCTGATTCGGTGTGCGAGTTCATTAGAACGTGCGTTGAAGATGTCGTTCCCATAGCAACGATTAAAACATTCCCTAACCAGAAACCGTGGATTGATGGCAGCATTCGTGTGAAACTGAAAGCGCGAACCACTGCTTTTAAATCAGGGCAAGGTGTCTGGTAACATGACCGAATACAAACAGTGCAGCTATTCCCTCCGCAAGGCTATCAAACAAGCTAAGCGTCAGTACAGAGACAAAGTAGAATCTCAATTCAACGGCTCAGACACGAGGCATGTGGCAGGGTCTACAGTCAATCACGGACTACAGGAAGAAATCCAGCCCAGTCACGGACCAGGATGTCCTGCTCCCAGGCAGACTAAATAACTTTTTTGCCCGCTTTGAGGACAATACAGTGCCACTGACACGGCCTGCAACGAAAACTTGCGGTCTCTCCTTCACTGCAGCCGAGGTGAGTAAGACATTTAAACGTGTTAACCCTCGCAAGGCTGCAGGCCCAGACGGCATCCCCAGCCGCGCCCTCAGAGCATGCGCAGACCAGCTGGCCGGTGTGTTTACGGACATATTCAATCAATCCCTATACCAGTCTGCTGTTCCCACATGCTTCAAGAGGGCCACCATTGTTCCTGTTCCCAAGAAAGCTAAGGTAACTGAGCTAAACGACTACCGCCCCGTAGCACTCACTTCCGTCATCATGAAGTGCTTTGAGAGACTAGTCAAGGACCATATCACCTCCACCCTACCTGACACCCTAGACCCACTCCAATTTGCTTACCGCCCAAATAGGTCCACAGACGATGCAATCTCAACCACACTGCACACTGCCCTAACCCATCTGGACAAGAGGAATACCTATGTGAGAATGCTGTTCATTGACTACAGCTCGGCATTCAACACCATAGTACCCTCCAAGCTCGTCATCAAGCTCGAGACCCTGGGTCTCGACCCCGCCCTGTGCAACTGGGTACTGGACTTCCTGACGGGCCGCCCCCAGGTGGTGAGGGTAGGCAACAACATCTCCTCCCCGCTGATCCTCAACACTGGGGCCCCACAAGGGTGCGTTCTGAGCCCTCTCCTGTACTCCCTGTTCACCCACGACTGCGTGGCCACGCACGCCTTCAACTCAATCATCAAGTTTGCGGACGACACAACAGTGGTAGGCTTGATTACCAACAACGACGAGACGGCCTACAGGGAGGAGGTGAGGGCCCTCGGAGTGTGGTGTCAGGAAAATAACCTCACACTCAACGTCAACAAAACTAAGGAGATGATTGTGGACTTCAGGAAACAGCAGAGGGAACACCCCCCTATCCACATTGATGGAACAGTAGTGGAGAGGGTAGCAAGTTTTAAGTTCCTCGGCATACACATCACAGACAAACTGAATTGGTCCACTCACACAGACAGCATTGTGAAGAAGGCGCAGCAGCGCCTCTTCAACCTCAGGAGGCTGAAGAAATTCGGCTTGTCACCAAAAGCACTCACAAACTTCTACAGATGCACAATCGAGAGCATCCTGGCGGGCTGTATCACCGCCTGGTACGGCAACTGCTCCGCCCTCAACCGTAAGGCTCTCCAGAGGGTAGTGAGGTCTGCACAACGCATCACCGGGGGCAAACTACCTGCCCTCCAGGACACCTACACCACCCGATGTCACAGGAAGGCCATAAAGATCATCAAGGACATCAACCACCCGAGCCACTGCCTGTTCACCCCGCTATCATCCAGAAGGCGAGGTCAGTACAGGTGCATCAAAGCTGGGACCGAGAGACTGAAAAACAGCTTCTATCTCAAGGCTATCAGACTGTTAAACAGCCACCACTAACATTGAGTGGCTGCTGCCAACACACTGACACTGACTCAACTCCAGCCACTTTAATAATGTGATTGATGGGAAATGATGTAAATATATCACTAGCCACTTTAAACAATGCTACCTTATATAATGTTACTTACCCTACATTATTCATCTCATAGGCATACGTATAAACTGTACTCTATATCATCGACTGTATCCTTATGTAATACATGTATCACTAGCCACTTTAACTATGCCACTTTGTTTACATACTCATCTCATATGTATATACTGTACTCGATACAATCTACTGTATCTGCCTATGCTGCTCTGTACCATCACTCATTCATATATCCGTATGTACATATTCTTTATCCCCTCACACTGTGTACAAGACAGTAGTTTTGGAATTGTTAGTTAGATTACTTGTTGGTTATTACTGCATTGTCGGAACTAGAAGCACAAGCATTTCGCTACACTCGCATTAACATTTGCTAACCATGTGTATGTGACAAATAAAATTTGATTTGATTTGACTCTGAACACTCTTTTCAGTTTGCTGTACCTTTCAAGCTCCAACACAGGTTTAGTGCTGTCTGTGCTGTTTGCTGCGAGTTGTACAGTAGCCTGGCAACTGGACTTGAGTTCTATATTCACCTCATCCGGAACCTTGTTATCATCAGTCTCTTCGGACTGATTGGGTGATGTCGGAATTCTGGGTCCATTCCACCATAGCTCGCTCTGTGTCAAGTTTCTAACAGTTTGTCCTCTTGTAGGGAGGTCAGCTGGATTAGTTTTCCCTTCAATATGTGACCATGACTCTGGATTGGTCAAGGACTGGATCTCCGTCACTCTGTTCGCAACAAACTGTTTCCATTTCTGAGCTGAGCTGCAAATCCAATGCAGCACGATCATCGAGTCTGTCCACATGTTAATCTGTTTTTCTTCCATTTTCAGTGTGGTCATCAAGTTGTTTGCTAGTCTCGCTCCAATCACAGCTCCCATGAGCTCCAGGCGTGGCAGCGTCATTTTCTTAAGTGGGGCTACCCTGGACTTGGATGCGACTAGACTTGTTGTTTCCCTGTCTTGTGACTCACCTTGCAAGTAAGCTACTGCACTGTAAGCCCTTTCACTTGCATCACAGAACACGTGTAGTTTCAGGGTGTGGTTATTCTGTGGCCGCATGTCTGTTCTGTACCACCTTGGTATGGTGAGCTGGTGTAACTGGGGTAGTTCTGAACACCACTGTTGCCATTCTCGTGTCAGATCAGGTGGTAATTCTTCATCCCAGCTGAGTCCCCTCTCCCACATTTCCTGGAACATGCACTTGATCCTGGTGGTGAACGGAGTTAAGAAACCAACAGGGTCGAAGACACGTGCAGACGACTGCAGAACACTTCTCTTTGTGTTTTCCTTTTGCCTTAGAATGCTCAGTAACGGCCTGAGGTCAAACACAAAGTCATCCGTTTCCGGCCTCCATACTAAACCTAAAACCTTCAGCGCTAATCCTTGTGTTTCTAGCGTCAATGGGTGGTCAGTTGTCGTACTCTCCTCCCATTTTGTTTTCAATTCAGGAGAATTGGTCATCCACTTGCAGAGGTCCATGCCTGCATTCGACAGCATTCGCTTTGCAGTTGTTGTCACAAGGTAAGCCTCTTCAACATTGCGTGAACTTGCAATGAAGTCATCTACGTAGAGTGACTCTCAGTATCTCTACAACTTCTGGTTGTTCTGTTTCATATTGTTTCAGGTGCTTCCTGATTGTAGCTGCCAGCAAAAATGGACTTGGGGAAGCTCCAAATACCACTCTTTTCATCCTCAGCACACGCAGCTCCTCTTCATTTTCTCCCCTTGGTGGGCCAGTGAGCCATAGAAATCTCACGGCGTCTCTGTCTCTCTCTGCTAGGGATATCTGCAGGAAAGCTTTCTTGATGTCTGCCATGAATGCGATCTCATGTAGTCTGAACTTTATCAGAACGCTGAGCAGATCCGGATTCAGGTTCGGTCCTGTGAGCAGACAGTCATTGAGAGATGGACAGCCATCCCCATGGGACGAGGCATCAAACACCACTCTCAGTTTTGTTGTCACCCTATCTTCTCGGAGCACTGCATGGTGAGGTAAGTAGTATTTTACGTTGTCTGCACTTGATGCGTTGTCCTTGGGCACGTCCTCTGCCATATCTTGTTGTAAGTAGTCTTCTACTACTTCATTGTATCTGCTGTACAACGTCACATCCTTCTTCAGCCTTTTCTTCAGACATTCAAACCGTTTCTTGGCGATTCTATAGTTGTCTTGGAGTTCTGGCATTTCTCGTTTCCATGGCAACTCCACATGGTATCGCCCATCTTTGAAGGTGGTTGTTTCCTCAAACCTTTGTAGAGCCTCGGTTTCCTCTGAGTTCTGTGTTTTCTCGCTTAGAATACCCAGAGACTCAAGCTCCCAGAATGCATGCAATTGCTTAGACTAGTGTGTCTTCATCAAGTGGGATGAACGTGCAAGTTGCCTCGGCGACACTTGACATGGACACGGGTCCCTGCACCGACCATCCAAAGGTGCTCTCTAAAGCAACTAGCGTCTCCGTCAGTCGCTCCACTCTGCCTGATACTATCTGCCAGTAGTAGTCTGCTCCTATCAGGACAGAGAGTTCAGGATCATTGTCATCTCCTGGAAAGTCTGCGAGCTGCAGTCCCCTTTTACTGAGCTCATGCTGAATCCGTTCACCAGGAACCTTCATCACAGCTGTGCACACTTGTGGGGTTTCAATTGCCTCTCTCTATTCTCTGCTGTTTGTCCCAGACATTCTCCAAGATGACTTTCACTGTGTTGCGTTGGGACGTTGCTGGGGCAGAGGAGCCAAACGTGTGAAGAGTGAGTGCCTCTTGTCTGATTACTGGTAGCTTCAAGCCCTTCACAAGGTTTTCATGTATGAAGCTTGTCTGACTGCCTCCATCTAGTAAGCAACGAGCTATCTTCCTGCCCGATGGGCCTTCTACCCATGCCTTTGCCGTTTGTAGCAACACAGTGTTCTGTCCATCTGGTTTCATCTTCACTGAATGGGGAAAAACTGAGGAAACAACAGCATCTACAGAAACAGTAGGGGGTTGCACCTCACTCCTCTTACTGGTACAAACCGCAATGTGATGTCTGCTTCCACATGTTGCACATGACACATCTTTGACTTCACAGAATTTTGCTATGTGTCTCTGTCCTAAACATACAAAGCATCTTCCCATGTTCTTTAGTTTCTCTTTGCGTGTAGCAATATTGTAGTCAGTGCAGTTTTCTGATTTGTGGTCTGCACTGTCACAAAATAGACACGTTTGTTGTTCCTTCTGGCTGGTTGTATGCAGTGCTGCAGCAGAGGGCATGTTGGGTCTTTTTGTTTTCATTTCATTGGAGAAGCATGACTTGTTCCATGGTTTGCTCTCTTTCTGTTGGTTGTATGATCTTGTCATTTGTAGCGCTCTCTCCCTGCTCTGAACCTCTTTCTGTAGGAAACTGATAATCTCAGACACTTTCCATTCATCATCTACTCCCCTCTGACGACTATAGTCAAGAGCTATGTCCTCTGGAATCATCTGCAGTAAGATTGGGAATAGTAGGCTTCCATAGGTTTCTGACATTACACCCAGTGATTCCAGGCTCCTAATCTGAATTTCACATTCATCATATAGCTGCCTCAATGCATTTAGATCAGAGGATTTCTTCACAGGTGTGAGATTCAGCAGCTTTGACATATGAGCACTAATCACAAGATCTTTCCTTCCAAATCTGCTCTTGAGTAGAGCGATTGCATTATCATAGTTACTGTCTGTTAACATCAGTCCTGCTACTGCCTTTGCAGCTGGTCCAGTGAGATATGTTTTCAGATAGGTAAACTTCTCTTTTTTACACAGTGAATCATTGTTGTGAATAGCAGTCTCATATTGGCTCCAAAACTCCTGCCACATACTGACATCTCCATAGAATTTCTCAATAATCAACTTCGGTAGCCTTACTGATTGTCTCTGTGATATGTTTGAGTTAGCGTCACTCACCCGGGCTGGTAGTGGATTGACGTCCTGTTTCTTCGTTATCACTCTTTGTGCACGGCTCTTCAGCATGATAATGCGTTCTTTGTAATCCTCCTTGCATGCAATCTCTGCCTCCAATCCGTCCAATCACGTTAACTGTTCAATTCCACGATCGAGCTCAAACAAACTGTCCTCCTTAGCGGATAGCAATTCCAACAATGTACTCAAGTGATCGGTATCCGGATTTGACTGGGATATTTCCACGTCAATCGGATTCAAAATCCGCGTTGTTGCGCCTCGAATGGTACCCCGCTTTCGTCTCATTCTTTCTGCTTCATGCCGACGTTCCTCCTCAGCCATTTCAGCCACTTCTTCGTTGCAGCTCATATCCCGGGTTTCGGTACCAAATTTTAGATTAACTAACTTCTTAGTAATGACTCGGGACGTCGGGTTTGATACGAAAGCTTATTTTAGTAAGAATACTTGTTTACGTTACATTTAACAACAATTGTTTTGGTACAGAGCAATGCAGGTAAGATGCTGTTGGAAAGTCAGCCACAATCACCGCACCTGCACATAATTGGCGCGTTATCACTCATTCCTCTCGCAAGGCATTCTGGGACTTGCAGTCAAAAAGCGTAATTCAACACCACAATACAATTACATATGCAAATAAATCTAAAGAAATATCTTTAGATACAGCTCAAAGAATAAACTTAAACATTAACTCTGTAACACATTAAAGTTACAACATCCTCCCCCCCCGATGAACAATTGTGTTCATCTAGATCTCTAGGCAGTATATCAATCTAGGCAGTCTCCTCAACAAAGTCCCTGAAGCAGTACGAACTGAACATGATCTAACTAAGCCATCTCGGCCTGGAAACAGTTCCTCAGTCTTTCCTAGTTTCCAGGTTTGTCTGGGTAGGTTATCTTCTCCAATGAGTACAACGTCACCCGCTTTCAGTGGGTTGGGCTGTGGTGTGTCACAGCGGTGTGCTGACTTTAGATCCAGCAAGTAGTCCCTTCGCCAACTGTTCCAGAAACTGGTCACAAGTCTCTGCCTGTACTTCCATCTGCGTGTCATTTCCCCCTTGTTTAACGTTGGGTGCTGAGTGTCAGCTGGAAATGGCTTTGGAGGCAAAGAGGTTAGTCTTTTACCCACCAGGAAGTGTGCTGGGGTTCATCCACCTCATTGTGCACGAAGGTCAGAGGCCTAGAATTTAGGATAGCTTCAACCTCTGTCAGGACTGTGCATATCTCTTCAAAATTAAGTGAAGCTCTCCCAAGAACCTTTCGCAGGCATGTTTTTACTGACCTGACGAGTCTTTCCCAGAATCCGCCCCACCAGGCTGCTCGCTCTGCGATGAACCTCCAGGTGATGCCCCTTTCTGAGAAGAACGCCAAGAGTTGGGGCTCTTCGATTGCCTTCCACAGCTCTTTCGAGTCCTGATCAGCTCTCTTGAACGTTTTTGCATTGTCTGAGTAGATTACCTTGCATAATCCTCTCCTTGAGATGAATCTTTTTAGAGCTAACAAGAATGTCTCTGTTGACTGATCTGAGACCAGTTCCAAATGCACTGCTCTGGTTACAGCACAAGTGAACAGTGCAATGTATGACTTCTTCACAGAACCATTTTCTTTCACATAGAGCGGTCCTGCAAAATCCACACCTGTGACTTTGAATGGTGGGGATTCAGTTATTCTGTCTTTTGGTAAAGGCGCAGTGACCTGCTGTCCGGCCCTTGCCTTGAATCTCTTGCACACTATACATCTTGCCACTGTGCTCTTGACTAGCTGCCTAGCACTCAAGATCCAGTATCGCTCTCTGATTTGTACTAGAGTGTCTCTTGCTCCAGAATGCATCACCTTCTCATGGTGGTACTGTATCAGCATTTCTGAGTATCTGGACTTATTGGGCAGAACCCATGGGTGCTGCTCTCTGAATGTGAAGTTGGACTGTTGCAGTCTTCCTCCTACACTGAGTAGTTCGTGTTCGTCCAGGAAAGGTTTCAGTTCTCTGATTTTACAGTCATTGTTTAGGCTTTTTCCTGCCTTCAGTAGTTTGATCTCCTGTCCGAAACTCTGTTGTTGTGTTACCTTAATCCAGTACTTTTCTGCATCGAACAGTTCGTCAGCAGTCAGTTCACCTTGCATCTTTATGGTTGTACGAGCATTGGCTATGAATCTCTTTATCCAGGCGGTGACTCTTCCGGCGCCGACAGAGATGGCCGCCTCGCTTCGCGTTCCTAGGAAACTATGCAGTTTTTTGTTTTTTTACGTGTTATTTCTTACATTAGTACCCCAGGTCATCTTAGGTTTCATCACATACAGTCGAGAAGAACTACTGAATATAAGATCAGCGTCAACTCACCATCAGTACGACCAAGAATACGCTTTTCGCGACGCGGATCCTGTGCTCTGCCTTACAAACAGGACAACGGAGTGGATCCCATGCAGCGACCCAAAAAAACGACTCCGAAAAAGAGGGAAACGAGGCGGTCTTCTGGTCAGACTCCGGAGACGGGCACATCGTGCACCATTCCCTAGCATTCTTCTTGCCAATGTCCAGTCTCTTGACAACAAGGTTGATGAAATCCGAGCAAGGGTAGCATTCCAGAGGGACATCAGAGACTGTAACGTTCTTTGCTTCACGGAAACGTGGCTTACTGGAGAGACGCTATCCGAAGCGGTGCAGCCAACAGGTTTCTCCACGCATCGCGCAGACAGGAAAAAACATCTTTCTGGTAAAAAGAGGGGCGGGGGCGTATGCCTTATGACTAACGTGACATGGTGTGATGAAAGAAACATACAGGAACTCAAATCCTTCTGTTCACCTGATTTAGAATTCCTCACAATCAAATGTAGACCGCATTATCTACCAAGAGAATTTTCTTCGATTATAATCACAGCCGTATATATCCCCCCCCAAGCAGACACATCGTTGGCTCTGAATGAACTTTATTTGACTCTTTGCAAACTGGAAACCATTTATCCGGAGGCTGCATTCATTGTAGCTGGGGATTTTAACAAGGCTAATCTGAAAACAAGACTCCCCAAATTTTATCAGCATATCGATTGCGCAACCAGGGGTGGAAAGACCTTGGATCATTGTTACTCTAACTTCCGCGACGCATATAAGGCCCTGCCCCGCCCCCCTTTCGGAAAAGCTGACCACGACTCCATTTTGTTGATCCCTGCCTACAGACAGAAACTAAAACAAGAGGCTCCCACGCTGAGGTCTGTCCAACGCTGGTCCGACCAAGCTGACTCCACACTCCAAGACTGCTTCCATCACGTGGACTGGGACATGTTTCGTATTGCGTCAGACAACAACATTGACGAATACGCTGATTCGGTGTGCGAGTTCATTAGAACGTGCGTTGAAGATGTCGTTCCCATAGCAACGATTAAAACATTCCCTAACCAGAAACCGTGGATTGATGGCAGCATTCGTGTGAAACTGAAAGCGCGAACCACTGCTTTTAAATCAGGGCAAGGTGTCTGGTAACATGACCGAATACAAACAGTGCAGCTATTCCCTCCGCAAGGCTATCAAACAAGCTAAGCGTCAGTACAGAGACAAAGTAGAATCTCAATTCAACGGCTCAGACACGAGGCATGTGGCAGGGTCTACAGTCAATCACGGACTACAGGAAGAAATCCAGCCCAGTCACGGACCAGGATGTCCTGCTCCCAGGCAGACTAAATAACTTTTTTGCCCGCTTTGAGGACAATACAGTGCCACTGACACGGCCTGCAACGAAAACTTGCGGTCTCTCCTTCACTGCAGCCGAGGTGAGTAAGACATTTAAACGTGTTAACCCTCGCAAGGCTGCAGGCCCAGACGGCATCCCCAGCCGCGCCCTCAGAGCATGCGCAGACCAGCTGGCCGGTGTGTTTACGGACATATTCAATCAATCCCTATACCAGTCTGCTGTTCCCACATGCTTCAAGAGGGCCACCATTGTTCCTGTTCCCAAGAAAGCTAAGGTAACTGAGCTAAACGACTACCGCCCCGTAGCACTCACTTCCGTCATCATGAAGTGCTTTGAGAGACTAGTCAAGGACCATATCACCTCCACCCTACCTGACACCCTAGACCCACTCCAATTTGCTTACCGCCCAAATAGGTCCACAGACGATGCAATCTCAACCACACTGCACACTGCCCTAACCCATCTGGACAAGAGGAATACCTATGTGAGAATGCTGTTCATTGACTACAGCTCGGCATTCAACACCATAGTACCCTCCAAGCTCGTCATCAAGCTCGAGACCCTGGGTCTCGACCCCGCCCTGTGCAACTGGGTACTGGACTTCCTGACGGGCCGCCCCCAGGTGGTGAGGGTAGGCAACAACATCTCCTCCCCGCTGATCCTCAACACTGGGGCCCCACAAGGGTGCGTTCTGAGCCCTCTCCTGTACTCCCTGTTCACCCACGACTGCGTGGCCACGCACGCCTTCAACTCAATCATCAAGTTTGCGGACGACACAACAGTGGTAGGCTTGATTACCAACAACGACGAGACGGCCTACAGGGAGGAGGTGAGGGCCCTCGGAGTGTGGTGTCAGGAAAATAACCTCACACTCAACGTCAACAAAACTAAGGAGATGATTGTGGACTTCAGGAAACAGCAGAGGGAACACCCCCCTATCCACATTGATGGAACAGTAGTGGAGAGGGTAGCAAGTTTTAAGTTCCTCGGCATACACATCACAGACAAACTGAATTGGTCCACTCACACAGACAGCATTGTGAAGAAGGCGCAGCAGCGCCTCTTCAACCTCAGGAGGCTGAAGAAATTCGGCTTGTCACCAAAAGCACTCACAAACTTCTACAGATGCACAATCGAGAGCATCCTGGCGGGCTGTATCACCGCCTGGTACGGCAACTGCTCCGCCCTCAACCGTAAGGCTCTCCAGAGGGTAGTGAGGTCTGCACAACGCATCACCGGGGGCAAACTACCTGCCCTCCAGGACACCTACACCACCCGATGTCACAGGAAGGCCATAAAGATCATCAAGGACATCAACCACCCGAGCCACTGCCTGTTCACCCCGCTATCATCCAGAAGGCGAGGTCAGTACAGGTGCATCAAAGCTGGGACCGAGAGACTGAAAAACAGCTTCTATCTCAAGGCTATCAGACTGTTAAACAGCCACCACTAACATTGAGTGGCTGCTGCCAACACACTGACACTGACTCAACTCCAGCCACTTTAATAATGTGATTGATGGGAAATGATGTAAATATATCACTAGCCACTTTAAACAATGCTACCTTATATAATGTTACTTACCCTACATTATTCATCTCATAGGCATACGTATAAACTGTACTCTATATCATCGACTGTATCCTTATGTAATACATGTATCACTAGCCACTTTAACTATGCCACTTTGTTTACATACTCATCTCATATGTATATACTGTACTCGATACAATCTACTGTATCTGCCTATGCTGCTCTGTACCATCACTCATTCATATATCCGTATGTACATATTCTTTATCCCCTCACACTGTGTACAAGACAGTAGTTTTGGAATTGTTAGTTAGATTACTTGTTGGTTATTACTGCATTGTCGGAACTAGAAGCACAAGCATTTCGCTACACTCGCATTAACATTTGCTAACCATGTGTATGTGACAAATAAAATTTGATTTGATTTGACTCTGAACACTCTTTTCAGTTTGCTGTACCTTTCAAGCTCCAACACAGGTTTAGTGCTGTCTGTGCTGTTTGCTGCGAGTTGTACAGTAGCCTGGCAACTGGACTTGAGTTCTATATTCACCTCATCCGGAACCTTGTTATCATCAGTCTCTTCGGACTGATTGGGTGATGTCGGAATTCTGGGTCCATTCCACCATAGCTCGCTCTGTGTCAAGTTTCTAACAGTTTGTCCTCTTGTAGGGAGGTCAGCTGGATTAGTTTTCCCTTCAATATGTGACCATGACTCTGGATTGGTCAAGGACTGGATCTCCGTCACTCTGTTCGCAACAAACTGTTTCCATTTCTGAGCTGAGCTGCAAATCCAATGCAGCACGATCATCGAGTCTGTCCACATGTTAATCTGTTTTTCTTCCATTTTCAGTGTGGTCATCAAGTTGTTTGCTAGTCTCGCTCCAATCACAGCTCCCATGAGCTCCAGGCGTGGCAGCGTCATTTTCTTAAGTGGGGCTACCCTGGACTTGGATGCGACTAGACTTGTTGTTTCCCTGTCTTGTGACTCACCTTGCAAGTAAGCTACTGCACTGTAAGCCCTTTCACTTGCATCACAGAACACGTGTAGTTTCAGGGTGTGGTTATTCTGTGGCCGCATGTCTGTTCTGTACCACCTTGGTATGGTGAGCTGGTGTAACTGGGGTAGTTCTGAACACCACTGTTGCCATTCTCGTGTCAGATCAGGTGGTAATTCTTCATCCCAGCTGAGTCCCCTCTCCCACATTTCCTGGAACATGCACTTGATCCTGGTGGTGAACGGAGTTAAGAAACCAACAGGGTCGAAGACACGTGCAGACGACTGCAGAACACTTCTCTTTGTGTTTTCCTTTTGCCTTAGAATGCTCAGTAACGGCCTGAGGTCAAACACAAAGTCATCCGTTTCCGGCCTCCATACTAAACCTAAAACCTTCAGCGCTAATCCTTGTGTTTCTAGCGTCAATGGGTGGTCAGTTGTCGTACTCTCCTCCCATTTTGTTTTCAATTCAGGAGAATTGGTCATCCACTTGCAGAGGTCCATGCCTGCATTCGACAGCATTCGCTTTGCAGTTGTTGTCACAAGGTAAGCCTCTTCAACATTGCGTGAACTTGCAATGAAGTCATCTACGTAGAGTGACTCTCAGTATCTCTACAACTTCTGGTTGTTCTGTTTCATATTGTTTCAGGTGCTTCCTGATTGTAGCTGCCAGCAAAAATGGACTTGGGGAAGCTCCAAATACCACTCTTTTCATCCTCAGCACACGCAGCTCCTCTTCATTTTCTCCCCTTGGTGGGCCAGTGAGCCATAGAAATCTCACGGCGTCTCTGTCTCTCTCTGCTAGGGATATCTGCAGGAAAGCTTTCTTGATGTCTGCCATGAATGCGATCTCATGTAGTCTGAACTTTATCAGAACGCTGAGCAGATCCGGATTCAGGTTCGGTCCTGTGAGCAGACAGTCATTGAGAGATGGACAGCCATCCCCATGGGACGAGGCATCAAACACCACTCTCAGTTTTGTTGTCACCCTATCTTCTCGGAGCACTGCATGGTGAGGTAAGTAGTATTTTACGTTGTCTGCACTTGATGCGTTGTCCTTGGGCACGTCCTCTGCCATATCTTGTTGTAAGTAGTCTTCTACTACTTCATTGTATCTGCTGTACAACGTCACATCCTTCTTCAGCCTTTTCTTCAGACATTCAAACCGTTTCTTGGCGATTCTATAGTTGTCTTGGAGTTCTGGCATTTCTCGTTTCCATGGCAACTCCACATGGTATCGCCCATCTTTGAAGGTGGTTGTTTCCTCAAACCTTTGTAGAGCCTCGGTTTCCTCTGAGTTCTGTGTTTTCTCGCTTAGAATACCCAGAGACTCAAGCTCCCAGAATGCATGCAATTGCTTAGACTAGTGTGTCTTCATCAAGTGGGATGAACGTGCAAGTTGCCTCGGCGACACTTGACATGGACACGGGTCCCTGCACCGACCATCCAAAGGTGCTCTCTAAAGCAACTAGCGTCTCCGTCAGTCGCTCCACTCTGCCTGATACTATCTGCCAGTAGTAGTCTGCTCCTATCAGGACAGAGAGTTCAGGATCATTGTCATCTCCTGGAAAGTCTGCGAGCTGCAGTCCCCTTTTACTGAGCTCATGCTGAATCCGTTCACCAGGAACCTTCATCACAGCTGTGCACACTTGTGGGGTTTCAATTGCCTCTCTCTATTCTCTGCTGTTTGTCCCAGACATTCTCCAAGATGACTTTCACTGTGTTGCGTTGGGACGTTGCTGGGGCAGAGGAGCCAAACGTGTGAAGAGTGAGTGCCTCTTGTCTGATTACTGGTAGCTTCAAGCCCTTCACAAGGTTTTCATGTATGAAGCTTGTCTGACTGCCTCCATCTAGTAAGCAACGAGCTATCTTCCTGCCCGATGGGCCTTCTACCCATGCCTTTGCCGTTTGTAGCAACACAGTGTTCTGTCCATCTGGTTTCATCTTCACTGAATGGGGAAAAACTGAGGAAACAACAGCATCTACAGAAACAGTAGGGGGTTGCACCTCACTCCTCTTACTGGTACAAACCGCAATGTGATGTCTGCTTCCACATGTTGCACATGACACATCTTTGACTTCACAGAATTTTGCTATGTGTCTCTGTCCTAAACATACAAAGCATCTTCCCATGTTCTTTAGTTTCTCTTTGCGTGTAGCAATATTGTAGTCAGTGCAGTTTTCTGATTTGTGGTCTGCACTGTCACAAAATAGACACGTTTGTTGTTCCTTCTGGCTGGTTGTATGCAGTGCTGCAGCAGAGGGCATGTTGGGTCTTTTTGTTTTCATTTCATTGGAGAAGCATGACTTGTTCCATGGTTTGCTCTCTTTCTGTTGGTTGTATGATCTTGTCATTTGTAGCGCTCTCTCCCTGCTCTGAACCTCTTTCTGTAGGAAACTGATAATCTCAGACACTTTCCATTCATCATCTACTCCCCTCTGACGACTATAGTCAAGAGCTATGTCCTCTGGAATCATCTGCAGTAAGATTGGGAATAGTAGGCTTCCATAGGTTTCTGACATTACACCCAGTGATTCCAGGCTCCTAATCTGAATTTCACATTCATCATATAGCTGCCTCAATGCATTTAGATCAGAGGATTTCTTCACAGGTGTGAGATTCAGCAGCTTTGACATATGAGCACTAATCACAAGATCTTTCCTTCCAAATCTGCTCTTGAGTAGAGCGATTGCATTATCATAGTTACTGTCTGTTAACATCAGTCCTGCTACTGCCTTTGCAGCTGGTCCAGTGAGATATGTTTTCAGATAGGTAAACTTCTCTTTTTTACACAGTGAATCATTGTTGTGAATAGCAGTCTCATATTGGCTCCAAAACTCCTGCCACATACTGACATCTCCATAGAATTTCTCAATAATCAACTTCGGTAGCCTTACTGATTGTCTCTGTGATATGTTTGAGTTAGCGTCACTCACCCGGGCTGGTAGTGGATTGACGTCCTGTTTCTTCGTTATCACTCTTTGTGCACGGCTCTTCAGCATGATAATGCGTTCTTTGTAATCCTCCTTGCATGCAATCTCTGCCTCCAATCCGTCCAATCACGTTAACTGTTCAATTCCACGATCGAGCTCAAACAAACTGTCCTCCTTAGCGGATAGCAATTCCAACAATGTACTCAAGTGATCGGTATCCGGATTTGACTGGGATATTTCCACGTCAATCGGATTCAAAATCCGCGTTGTTGCGCCTCGAATGGTACCCCGCTTTCGTCTCATTCTTTCTGCTTCATGCCGACGTTCCTCCTCAGCCATTTCAGCCACTTCTTCGTTGCAGCTCATATCCCGGGTTTCGGTACCAAATTTTAGATTAACTAACTTCTTAGTAATGACTCGGGACGTCGGGTTTGATACGAAAGCTTATTTTAGTAAGAATACTTGTTTACGTTACATTTAACAACAATTGTTTTGGTACAGAGCAATGCAGGTAAGATGCTGTTGGAAAGTCAGCCACAATCACCGCACCTGCACATAATTGGCGCGTTATCGCTCATTCCTCTCGCAAGGCATTCTGGGACTTGCAGTCAAAAAGCGTAATTCAACACAACCCAATACAATTACATATGCAAATAAATCTAAAGAAATATCTTTAGATACAGCTCAAAGAATAAACTTAAACATTAACTCTGTAACACATTAAAGTTACAACATACAACATCAAATGGGCCCATCTACACACAGAACTAGTTACTCATTTCCAGGATCACCCCATCACTTACCTCAATATATCAGGATTACAGTCGTGTTCTGGGTGGACCAGTGGGCGGCGAAAAGCAGTGGAACGTAGGTGGATAAGAGACCTACAATCACTGTTGTGATTTGCATGAGATATGTTACGGGTCTCGTTTCCCTCCCCCTAGACTGCTGGGAAAAATGGCTTCGTAACACTCCCATTCCGACCTATCTCAGTTTACAGGAGGAACGCAAACCTGAAGGACCTTCTAGTTAATGCAACATTTCCCAACAGGCACTCTCCCTCATTACCCATGGGACATCATTACCATAGACAACCCACACCTCCAGTCCAATCAAACAACTGATGAACAAACAGCACCAACATTGTTTATGCAGTCACCTGTTCACTATGTAATAAAATCGGTTGGTGAAACTGGGTTTGCAATTCTAACCCATCTCAAACACCTATATACAATCAATAATAACAAATTGTCCACACATTTCCAAACACACATCTGAATATCACTGGGCTAGAAACTATTTCTACCATCGCCCAGAGAAAGGACGCAGAATCCAAGTGATTCGCCACCCTGGGTTTGAATGGCAAAACCCCTAACCTTGCATTTTTATCTTTCGGTGCTGGTCTCTTGCTGTCTGCTGGTCCCCCACCTTTATGCCCACTGGGAGATTTACTAGACCAGTGACCTTGGCAATAAAAGTTGATTTCCTTAACCCCCCCCCCCTTTTTTTGGTCTCATTATGCCACAGGGAACCCACATCACCAAGAGCCATACAAAACAACCAAACAATAAAATGAACAGTGACAGAGAAAGGAACAAAATAAAAGCCTGAAACTATGTCTGAAGAATGTTGACACCTTGAGGAAGCGATAGGAATCTGGTTGATCCCTTTAAATGGAGCAATGGGAGGCTGTGGAACATGGAGTTTTCAAAATAGAAGCCACTTCCTGGTTTGATTTTTCTCAGGGTTTCGCCTGCAATATTAGTTCTGTTATACTCAGACAATATTTTGACAGTTTGAAACTTTAGTGTTTTCTATCCTAATCTGTCAATTATATGCATATTCTAGCATCTGGTCCTGAGAAATAGGCAGTTCACTTTGGGAACATTATTTTTCCAAACATAAAAATAGTGCCCCCTAGCTTCAAGAGGTTAACTTGTTCAACATAAATAATATTCATATTTTGGCTCTGACAGAAACACATTTAGATGTATCTGTAAATGATGGGCAAATTAACATTCATGGATATAGTCTACTGAGAAGAGACAGGAATAGGAATGGTGGGGGTGTGGCACTGTAAATTCAGAATCATATACCTTTTAAGAGGAGGGATGTTCTTAATGTATGTCAAATAGAGGCACTATAGGCTCAAGTACATCTGTCTCACCAGCACCCATATTAGTAGGATGTGTGTATAGACCTCATGGCTCTAAGGTGTCCTATCTGGATGACTTATGCACTGGGTTTGACCAGGCCACAGAGATGTATTTATCTTGGGTGATTTCAATATAAATTGGAAGGAATCATATAGAACTAAGTTAAATGAGATATGCCAAGAGCTGTGGTTTGAAACAAATGGCTAATGATACTACTTGATCATCAACTAAGAAGGGTCATCGTTCAGACACGTGCATTGATCTGATCTTCTGTAATATACCATTGCAATGCTTAAAAGCCAGATCAATGCCATTGGGCTGGACAGACCATTATATTGTGACCATAACCATGAACACCAAGGTTCCAAAGAAACCCCCTAGGATTGTGGTCAAGAGAATTTGTATAATATTTAATCATGAGATATTTTTATATGATTTGGCTGCTGTACCCTGGGAGCTGATTTATCTAGAGGATGATTTAAATCATGCTACAGAATGTTTTATTGATTTGCTCACTGAGGTAATGGACCATCATGCCCCTATAAGAAAGAGTACTGTTGGGGCTCGTCCATCTCCATGGATTGATGATGAACTTGGTGAGGCTTTTTCTCAAAGAAATATGGCAAAAAGTTTTAGCAGCCAAATCAGAACTAGAAATTGATGAACAGAAATATAGAACATTATGTAATTATGCAGTTAGATTAAGTGTTGAAAAAAAAAAGTTATTTTACAAAAATGCTTTTGATTCTAAAAAAGGTATGGAATAAGGGCCTACTTGGTACATCTATCTTATCAAGCCCATCTAGTGTGGAGGTTGGCGGGAGAACAATAACAAAACCAGCTGATACTGTCAATGATTTGATTTTACAAAATAAAAATGTATTTACTGAGCAAAAATGTAAACATACATTCTTCCAAACAAGCTATTGTCCAATGGATTGATGATCATATTATGAGCAACAAGATCTGCTCTTTTAGTCTACAAACAGTGTCAGTGGAGGAGGTGTGAAACATATTTAAGTTATTACCCGATTGTAAATCTACAGGTTATGATCTTATGGACAATGTTTTACTTTGCTATGCTGCTCCCCAGATTGCAGCTCCACTGAAATACATCTTCAATTGGTTACTGGAAAAGGGGATGTTTTCAAATGTATGGAAGCATGCGAAACTGTGTCCTATTCCGAAAGACTGCAAAGAACACATTACTCCAGCCAATAGTCGACCAATTAGTCTACTCCCTTCGCTCAGTAAGATATTGGAGGGTATTGTGAGTAGACAAATATGGGAGTACATGGAAAAGAACAATCTGATTACAGCCAATCAGCATGCTTATCGCAAAAACGATTCCACTACCACTGCATTGGTTGACATGAATGACCAGTGGCTCAAAGCTATGGATAATGGCAGGTTTGTGGGTGTACTATTTTTAGATTTCAGTGCAGCATTTGATTTAGTGGATCATTAAATAGACTAAATTAATGCATTATGGTTTTAAGGAGGTAGCATTGAATTGGGTACAGTCATATCTAACTGACAGGAAACAGTCCACTTATATCAATGGTTCATTTTCTAACCTTAACCCTTACCAGGGTTTGCATCCTACCCCCGACCCTAACCCTTACCCGGGTTCGCATCCCCACCCCCGATGCTGACCTTAAGCCTTACCCGGGTTCGTATCCCGCTCCCAACCCTTCCTCATCATCATAGAGTCAGACCTCTACATCAAGCAATAAAACAACTCTCCATAGCACAACAGGTTTACCCACCCCAGACAGCAGAACGCAATTAGATCAGAGTTTTAAAAACCATTACACCAGAGGGTTTAAATAAGAAACAGGGATAGGGCGGTGGGGAGGGGTTGGAGGGATTGAACTTTTTTTAGTTGGAATACATTTTTAATTTTAATAAAGAAAAGGTGTTTTTTATGGATCATGTGTAGGTTTCCCTGTTAATATATAGTACTACAACCAAGAGTGATTTTAGAGCATACATTTGTTTATTCATGACCTACCTGAAAATTCTGCCCTCTAGAGGCCTGGCCTACTGCTTTCAAGACTCATCTTGGCTTTATTTATGATCTTACGCTTCCATCTAGCGACTCTTGGAGGGTACCGTATTTTCAATAACATTTTATTAGGACATTGGAGGGGCACATAGGAATAGGCTTGTGCACCTAAAAAAACAGTTTATTTTAACCCAAACCCTTTACCCTAAACCCCAACCCTAACCACAAGGTGGCAGATTGGAACATTGAGGGTTACACACTCATCATAGTACACTCAAACCTCAACTGGATTGCACCATTCAATAACCCCAACATCCAAGTCGACAGTTGTTCTCTCGGTGGGTTTGAACAACAAGGACCACGACCCATTTCAAACATCATGACAGTTATGCACAAGGGGACAAAGAAAACATTTCCAAACGCAACAATATACATTCCTGTCATCAGCCATTCACCTCTTCTTACTCTACAGCAGAAGAGAAATCTCAAGATTATCAATAGTTACATTACCACAAACTTCCCAACCCTATTAGAAATTCTGCAAGACATATCAAACAGACCTCGCACACACTGGACATCCACCACAGCAGACCTCATCTTTGAACACTGGTGTAGACAGTTAAAATTTGCATTAACCACAAGCCACAGTCTAGATAGAAATAGTCTTTCAATATCTTTCCTTCCTCAGAAACCGGTGCAGATCGTCCACCAGGGGGAGCGTGGGACCATTCAACATTAATATTATCATCTAATATTTCCAAATACATCATCCCCACAGCAGCACAGACACAGCTCCTGGAGAGAGGGTTGACATTCATCCCTCACCCAACCAAATTTGTTTTGGAGGAACTTCAAAGGGACACACAAATATCATAGAAGTCTAAAACTGTTGGACTACTTTGACTACAACTCAGACGACAACCACCAACCATTTACTTTACCATCTACCTGGGAACCTAAAACCTCCCAGATAGATGGCAGAATCAGGAGACTAATTAGAATAGACAAGAACACACTTCACAACCATCAGATTCACAGATAGGGAGGATAACCTCACACACGTAAAAAGACAGGCAATAGAACTCAAAAATAACCCACACAATCAAACCAGCAGATAAAAGGTTCAAAAATAGTAATATTGGATAAACATCAATACATGTCTGAAGCCAACAGACAGTTATCAAACACCAAACATTATAAACAAATAGAAAACAGTATACAACCACAGACACAGACACAGCTAAGGACAATAATAAAAAGACTGTACGACCAACACTACATCACAGCAAAACAACGGGACTTTCTCTACGGTACAGACACCCCACGACCTAGACTATTCTACTTACTGTTAAAAGTACACAAGGAACCGGGGACATGGACAATTCCCTTTGAAGTTCCTCCTGGCAGACTGATTGTCTCAGACTGCAATAGTGAATCCTATAACATTTCACAATATATAGATCACCATATCAACCCTCTCTCCACCAGGCACCCCAGCTTTCTCAGGGACACTTACCACTTTATGGAGAGGATTGGACCCATAGTTGTTCCCTCCCATACACACATATTCACGATAGATATTGATAGCCTATACGCTAATATAAATACAGCAACAGGAATACAAGCAATTAGAAATATCTTCAAAAGATACCCAGACTACACTAGACCGGACAAAGAAATATTCCAATTATTAGAAATCAGCTTGACCAGCAATATATTTTTATTCAATGATCATTATTACCTGCAGGTGGAGGGAACAGCTACAGCATTCTCAGTCATCATCCATCCATTAAGGTTAAATACACAATTAATCCGCAAGAAGTCACCTTCTTAGACAAGTTTTTTTCAGTAATAACAATCAATCACAGAAAACACTACACACTAGAGTTTACTTCAAACCAACAGACACACATGCTTTACTTCATAAACACAGTTACCATCCTAAACATACATTTAAGGGAATAATAAAATCACACGGTTCTACAGGATATCATCTTGCAATAAATACACTATTCAATGCACTTAGAAGAGGATATTCTAAACTATTTTTAAGAACCATTCAAAATAACACATTGGCCGCCCTCCCTCCCATTCATCCAACACTCAGACCACAAAATAATCCATCTCTCCACCCCACTACAATTCTACTCAAACCTCTCCTATTGTCTGTCCTAATCCTTATCCCATTCCTACCCCCACTCCTTCACCATTACCCAGGGTTGTAATCCTACCCCTAACCTCTTCCCAAACCCCACTCCTAACCATTACCCTAACCACCATCTCTATTCTCCACCCTAACCACGACTCCCCTGTGGGGAGTGATCTGCACCAATTAGCAAACCGCAACTTTTGTATTTTTCTTTGTCTTCAACATTCAAATCAGCAGAAAATTATCATTGCCCTAGTAACTACATTTTCAAATAGAATCAGAATCAGACCCCTACAATCAAACACATCTCTACAGCTCACACTTACATACCACTCAAACCATACAGAATCATTTCAGCATTAAGAAAACAATCATTTAAAAAGGACCAATGAACACACAATGTCATTTATATCATTACATGCGCACTTTGCAATAAACAATACATTAGAGAAACCAAACACACCATAGAAACCAGACTCAAACAGCACCTGTATAACATCAAAGGGCCCACCGACAAACGGTACTCATAACCCACTTCCAGGAGTACCCCATCACTCACTTCACCATATCAGGGTTACAGTCACATATAGGCTGGACCTGTGGGCAGTGAAAGATGGTAGAATGGGAGTGGATCCAGCACCTACAAACAATAACACCAAAATGGACTGAATGAGAAGTTCTAGAAAATGGGTTTTAACAGACAGGACAATGGATGGAATAGACCATGGTTTCATTATATTCTCTATATTTATGTTTTATTTGTTTAAGTTTAGCTTTTCCTTTCTTTTAACAGAATAAAACAAAACCAATTGAATGTACAATGTTGCATTTATATTAACATCAAACACTATGGTTGAATGCATTTCTCACCATATCGGATCCTGTACTGCCACCCAGATAAACAGTCATTTTAGAACCTACTTCATGATCCTAGGAGGATCTGTCCTTTCAGTATTACAGCCAACATGACGTGTTATTAAAAAGGGAGGGGGATACATAGGAGATAGTCCTGCACACCGGAAAGCAAACTAGCTGACCTAAAACCTAACCCTAACCCCCAACCTTTCCTGAGGCCTGAGTCCTAACCTTAACCTCCTTGGTTTCCATGCCTAACCTTAACCTCTAGTGAGATCCAGGTGTCCTTACTTAAACCTACAACAAATATCTGTATACAAATTATTTTTAATATTCTCCCCTATTTTCTTATATTAAAATTACCACCTTCACCACCCTTCGTTTTTATTATAATGCTCTTGTTTTCGTCCTGTGTTATTTTTTTTGCATTTTGAGGGGACCGTTATCTACATCTACAGATGTTCCCTTAACAATATCCTTCCTTTATAGGAAAATTAAATTTTATTCTGGCACTGGAACCTGTTAGGACTCAAACAAAATAAATTATGAATTCCTATTAACCAATGGAGGGAGCCGGTGTATTCCTAGGGACCCTTTAGTGGACCTGAGGGATAGATCCCATGGCCTATAAACAATCCCTTGAATTTTGGGCCAACCCCTCCACACCCTCTTATGTTCCTGCATGTCCAACTATCCTCTGAAGAAGCCTATGATGGTGAAACGTCAGGAGCGCTTTCCCTTTTTTACCTTTTATGTTTCTAGAATGAATATTAATTGGAAGCCATTTGGAGAACATTCTGTTTTATAGATCCAAGTCAATTGTTTGGGCCCACAATTGCTCACAATTGGCCCAGCGTCGTGCGGGTTAGGGTTTGGCCGGGGTAGGCCGTCGATGTAAATAAGAATTTGTTCTTAACTGACTTGCCTAGTTAAAGGATAAATAAAATCGAATAAAAACTTCAACATTAAGGTTCCATGTGGCAAGCAGTAACAATAAATGGCCACTAGATGAGAGCAGAGACCTGCTCTTGGATCTATCCTGTCTGAGTGGAGCAATTCAGTTGGTTTATACCTTAGTTTATTTATTTAGTTTTGTCTTTCGTAAATCCTTGCCTTACCCCAATGTATCCCTTATGGAGTTACTTGTATAAAGTTTATGGTAGAGATTTGGAATCTGTTTAATAATTTTTCGGATTATTTGTCATCCAGCTACCAGTTTAGTGACTCCACAATGATCCTAAGCACACAGCCAAGACAACGCAGTAGTGGCTTCGGGACAAGTCTCTTAATGTCCTTGAGTGTCCCAGCCAGAGTGCAGACTTGAAACCAATCTGAGAGACCTGAAAATAGCTGTGCAGCGACGCTCCCCACCCAACCTGACAGAGTTTAAGATGATCTGCAGAGAAGAATTGGAGAAACACCCCAAATACAGGTGTGCCAAGCTTGTAGTGTCATACCCAAGAAAGACTTGAGGTTGTAATCACTGACAAAGGTGCTTCAAAGTACTGAGTCAAGTGTCTGAATACTTATGTAACATTTCTAAGACAGTTTTTGCTTTGTAATTGTAGGGAATTTTGTGTAGATTTATGAGGGGGAAAACAATTTAATCCATTTTAGAATAAGGTTGTAACATAAAATGTGGAAAAAGTCAAGGGGTCTGAATACTTTCTGAATGCACTGTATAGTCTTCAAGAGTACGAGAAAAGCCCAATACACCCTGTGCCGGTTGGACGGTTGAGTAAATCAGATTCTAGAAAAACCTTTATGTATTTTGGCATATTTGTCTCCAGAGGAAAAAGTTGACATTGTTGCACTGCTTTTGGAATACCATGGTTTATTCTCTCCAACTCAGATGAAATGTACTACATCATGACTTTGGGGACTCTTCCCCAATCAAACATCGAGTGAATCCAGAAAAGACAAAGAAGCTCTGCAGTAAGGTAGTAACTTTCCTCTGCCTTAATTTTGCCGGACCCCAGGAAGAGTACTGGGGATCCATAATAAATACAAATATTACAGGAATTTCCCCTTGAAATCAGACATGTCCATGGTAAGGACAAGTTGGTCGCGGATTTGTCTCGAGGGTGGGCAGTTCATAAGTTTTGTGTTCAGCCAACCCTGGCTCACAATTTATTTTAAATGTACGTTTTTGCTTTTTTGGAGATGAGTACTGTTTTGGTTGCACTCGTTCCAGTGGGATGAGAGTTTTTGAAATGTACATTTTACCTGTTTTTCAAAACTTCTGAATTTTCGGCAGCTACATCATTTATTTTTTAAAAGTGGCTACAAGTCTCTGCTAGGTAAAGCCTCACCTTATCTCAGCTCACTGGTCACCATAGCAGCACCCATTCGTAGCACGCACTCCAGTATATCTCACTGGTCACCCCCAAAGCCAATTCCTCCTTTGGTCGTTTTTCCTTCCAGTTCTCTGCTGCCAATGACTGGAACGAACTGCAAAAATCTCTGAACCTGGAGACTCATATCTCCCTCACTAGCTTTAAGCACCAGCTGTCAGATCAGCTCACAGATCACTGCACCTGTACATAGCCCAGCTATCTACCTACCTCTTTATTTATCTTGCTCCTTTGCACCCCAGTATCTCTACTTGCACATTCATCTTCTGCACATCTACCATTCCAGTGTTTTAATTGCTATATTGTAATTACTTCGCCACCATGGCCTATTTATTGCCTTACCTCATTTGCACTCATTGTATATAGACTTGGTTTTTTGTACTACTGTATTATTGACTGTTTTGTTTATTACATGTGTAACTCTGTTGTTGTATGTGTCGAATTGCTATGCTATCTTGGCCAGGTCGCAGTTGCAAATGAGAACTTGTTCTCAACTAGCCTACCTGGTTAAATAAAAGCTGAAAAAAAATCAAATTGACAGTTTACATTGGAAAAGGCTATGCATAAGTAGCGAGGCATTTAAGTTGATTGTTATGCAATGGATGTTTTCTGGTGGTGATAAGAACACTTGTTTAACATAAATATAGGAAAAACAAGGGAGGTGTTACAGGCTTGTTTTTCCCTTTATGTTTTGAGGTTGGACTTTTAGCATGTACGGTGCACAGATTGGTGTCACCTCGTCAGTCATTATGTGTTACACCTGTGCTGGTTGCCATCTCGTTAGTGGAAAGTGTTTCACCTGTTGGCCCAGGTGCTACTTAGGAATGGCCGGCCCAGTGCAGCCTGAGAGATGTTGGCGAGAGCTACACTTCACATCAGCTGAGGTGCGATTACAAGCTCAAGTTAAGTTTGAAAGAGGTTGTTTTGCTCCCTATCCTAAGTTGTTGTGGGTATTTTTAGTTTGTCTTTTCCTAGGCAAACCTACTGGGCACCCACATGGGTGTCTTTCAGAACCCCTTTTGTTTGGTTGTCAGTGATTTATTTGTGAGCAACATTTTGAGTTTGTCTTGTGGCAAAGTAACACCAACACATCTACTTTATAAACCGATAAGTGCTTTATTACATGTGCATAAATAAGAGGGCAGATAATTCTCTCAAGGACACACTAGGGAAAACCATGCCTAATATACATAAGTGCTATATTTAACCCAAATAATTGTTTAAAGAAACAAAATCTAAGTGGCCTATGCGTCCCCCGTATCTCAAAGACAGACCAGACAAAACCAAACTCAAATCACAAGAAACGAAAGGCATTAGGTCCGTCATCAAACCATCATAGAATAAAAGTTTAGAACAATCTCATTGAGGCCGTTAGGGACTCAACCTGTGTGTTCAATACCTTTGAGGCCAGCCTCTGGGCCCTGGAGCACCCCACACCACACTCAAGGCCTGCTATGGTTAAACCCTCCCTACCAATGTGTGTGGAAGTGCACATAACTGCCAATTTGCGAATAACAGCATCCTGTTGTGAACCCCTCTACCAAGCAGGAATAGTTTATTGCTGTAGATCAGGAACATTTTCCCAGAAACAGTAAAGTGATTCAGAAGGGAGTGCTGCCACGCAACTCCATCTCTTCTGCTTCTGGTCCAGGTGTGGAGCTGAGCAGGCTCAGTTTGGTATTGGCAAGGTCCAACCATTAGGTGGACAAAAAGTGATGGGTGGTACTCCTAAAAGCCAGTGTTCTTGAAGTGATACCAAGTCCCGACTAACATTAAGTTGTTAGGGATAGGGAGCAGTATTCAGAAGTTTGGATGACTGACAGGCCCAGAAGCTAGGATATGCATATAATTGGTAGTATTGGATAGAAAACTCTGAAGTTTCTAAAACGGTTAAAATAATGTCTGAGTATAACATAACTGATACGGCAGGCGAAAACGCGAGGAGAATGGATCCAGAATTTATTTTGAGGTGACCACAGACTGTAATGCCTGTCTATGGGAAAATCAAAGGAAATCCTCCCAGATTGCAGTTTCTATGGTTTCCACTAGATGTCAAGTCTTTAGAAAGGGTTTCAGGCTTGTTTTTGAAAAATGAGCTAGAATTTTGTAGTTTTTCAAGATGGCTCTCATTTTGACTGTAGTGTTGTGGCGCGTGTGGATGAGGGCGTGCACTTCGTTATTTATCTCTGGTATTGAACACTATTCTCAGTCTTAAATTTAGGGTCTCTCAGGATTGATTAGAACATTGTTTGAACAAAGTTTATTGGTAACTTTTGGGATTCCTTTGTGTGCATTTTGAACAAGTGGAACAGGTGGATTACTGAATCAAGCGCGCCAACTAAAGTACTTTACTGAAAAAAAATGACAATTTGTTATGTAGCTGGGACACTTGGGATTGCAAACAGAGGAAGATCTTCAAAGATAAGTGATTCAATTTCTGACTTGACGGCTCTGCTGGTTTGGAAAATGTTTAATGCTTTTGTACGCGGGGCGCTGTCCTCAGATAATTGCATGGAGTGCTTTCGCCGTAAAGCCTTTTTGAAATCCGACAAAGCGGCTGGATTAACAAGTTAAGCTTTTAAATGATGTATGGCACTTATTTTTATTTTTTTTTAACTCTGTTTATTAAGTTTTGAACATACACACACACACACACAAACAAGACAAAGCAATATAAATAATACTCAACTAGAAAAAAATACAGCTTTAAAGATACCATACTTTAGACAAGTTAAACACACCAGGCAGAAGGCTACAGAGGTTAAAGGGCAATCTATAGTACAGGGACAGAGCAAACACCTCACCATTGTTCCTGTAAGCCGTCAAGGGATAAGGGTGGAGAAATGCAACCACTCAGAGAGTCATGGCCACAGACCGACCATCCACTGGACAAAAAAAAAGTTTACAATGCTTTAAAATAAAAAAATTAAATGATTATTCATGTAGGCGTGAACAAAATGTAGAAATAACTGGGAAAAACAAGCTAACACTTCAGTCTCTGCCTGGGCAAGATGAACAAGGCATCTGCGGACCACAATCAATAAGCACATGGACCTTAATACCCCCCCAGCAAAAACACAGAGAAAAGCTCCTCCAACCCTTAAGTCAGACTCATTTTAGTATTAATTGGAATGCCATCAGAGGATGGACTGTTTAAAGTAAGACTGGAATGGAGCCCAAGCCTCAAACAGTTTGGGGTTCCCACGTGAATTGAATTAAACTTTTTCTAGTTTCAGGAGAGCACAACACATCCCTCACCCAATATTTATAAGATGGGGGAGCTGCCATCTTCCAGTTCTGTAGTATTAGCCGTCTAGCTAAAAGAGTTGTATAAGCAACAGTGTCCGACTGGATTCTTGATAGGGGGGTACCCATGGGCAGTACTCCAAAAAGGTCTGTAAGGGGAGACGGATCTATAACAGTGTCATATATATCAGAGAAACATTTAAATATTAATTCCCAGAAACCTGACAGTTTATGACAGCCCCAAAACATATGCAACAGTGTGGCTGGTTCCACCTTACATCTGACACAGATCGGCTCAAAATCAGAGAATATTCTTCCAAGTCTGGCCCCCGACCAGTGGATACGGTGAACCACCTTGAATTGAATGAGGCTGTGTCTAGTGCTAAAAGAGGATGAGTGTACCCTGCGCAGCACAGATTCCCAGGCGTCTTCCCCAAGTTCCTCCCCCAAATCCTTTTCCCATCGAGTCTTTAAAGGCACCAAATAAGGGTTCTGTAAGTCATGAATGATTGCATATACATCTGAAATTGCGCCTCTAGGAAGCTTGTTCAGCTCCAAGATGCTCTCTATAGCAGTATTCGCAGGCCTATTTGGAAATCCAGGTGTGTTAGCCCTGACAAAGTTTCTAGTCTGGAGATAGCGGAAAAAGTGGGATTGAGGGAGGTTGAACTTTTCCTGCAGCTGAGAAAAAGAGGCAAATGTATCATCAAAGAATAATTGGGCTAGCGAGGAAAGGCCTAGTGAGTGCCAAATGCCAAAAGCCCCATCATTCAAAGATGGAGGAAATAAAATGTTCTGATTGATTGGGCCTGATAGAGAAAAGCCTCGGAGGCTAAAGGCTAAACGGAACAATTGGGTTGGCACACCTTTTGCCTAGGGACACTGGGAGAGACGAGCACAGCACAGAGGAAAGTGCTGCAGGTTTACACGATTCAGACTCCATCTGGGCCCAGAGTGGTCTAGGGCCAGTAGGATCAGTCTGCAGCCAGTACAGAACGGCTCTGAAATTTGCAGCCCAATAGTATGTCTGAAAATTTGGTAAAGCTAAACCCCCCAATGACCTAGGCTTCTCTAAATGTTTTCTACCAATCCATGGCACCTTGCCATCCCAAATAAAATGCATGAATGTTTGATCCAGTGAAATAAAAAAAGATTTTGGAATAAAAATGGGTAAACATTGAAATAAATATAAAAATTTGGGCAACACATTCATTTTAATGACATTAATCCTTCCAATAAGAGAAAGGGGTAGCGAATTCCAAAAAGTAAAAGATTGAAACAATCTGTCTGCTAGAGCAACAAAGTTTTCCTGAAACAAATTTGAATATTTCCTTGTCACTTTTACTCCCAAGTAAGTGAATTGATCCCGGACAATCCTAAACTGAGAACTTGTGAAAGAGCACTTTAAAGCAGCCTTGTTTACCGGAAAGAGCTCACTCTTGCCTAGATTCAGCTTGTACCCTGAGATTGATCCAAACTTTTTAAGAACAGATAAGGCACGTGGCAATGAGGTATCGGGGTTGGAGATAAACAAAAGGAGGTCGTCAGCATATAGCGAGACTTTCTGCTCCCAGCCCGCCCTGATTATGCCTTGAATGGCATCATTAGAGCGTAGTGCAATGGCGAGAGGCTCGATTGCCAAAGCAAACAAGGGGGAGAGTGGGCAACCCTGTCTGGATCCGCGGTGCAAGGGAAAATAGTCAGAGGACAAGTTATTGGTCCGTACCGAAGCCATGGGGGAAAAATAAAGAATCTTTATCCACGCAATGAATTTGGGGCCAAAGCCAAATCTATAAAGGGCAGCTGTTAGGTAATCCCACTCAACGCGGTCAAACGCTTTTTCGGCATCAAGTGAGACCACCACCTCCGGGTCCTCCGACGCTGGGGAGTACAGTATATTCATAAGGCGCCTAATATTGAAAAATAAAATGCCTATTTCTCACAAAGCCAGTTTGGTCAGAGTGTATTACTTGGTGCAGCAAGCCTTCCATACGGATGGCTAAAAGCTTAGCTAGGATTTTGTAATCACAGTTTAAAAGCGAGATTGGGCGATAGGATCCACATTCCAGGGGGTCTTTGTTTTTCTTTAGTAGTAATGAAATGGAAGCCTGATAAAGACTAGGCGGCAGCTTTGAAGTATTGAGGCACTCTGCAAATAGTCGGGACAAGAATGGGCAAAGCAGACCAGAAAACGTCCTGTAAAATTCGGTTGGAAAACCGTCCGGACCCGGTGATTTACCACTTTTCATCGCGGACACTGCTGTTGCAATCTCCTCAAGCGTAAATTCTTCTTCTAGACAGTCATGGGAGTCTGTATCAATTGAAGGCATATTCAAGCCATTATTAAAGAAGGAGTCAATCAGCGAAGGGTCTTGAGGGGATTCAGAGGTGTATAGCGCAGAGTAAAATTCTCTCTTTATGTATAACTGTGGTGGCACCAGACGGGGTCCTTATTTGTGGGATTAAACGTGAGGCCTCAGATTTACGGATCTGATGTGCAAGGAGTTTACTGGCCTTGTCGCCTTGTTCATAGACTTTGTATCGAGCTCGCAAGAGTAACTGTTCAACTTGCCTGGTAGAAAGCTCATCAAATTCAGATTGGAGTAGTTGGCGCTCTTTATGCAGATCAGAGGAAGGATCCGTAGCATACTTCTCATCCAATGTGGCCATGGACTCGCTCAGGTCCCGAAGTCGCTGGGAGCGAACTCTGTTTTGGTTGGCTGTATAAGAAATAATTTGGCCACGTAGGTATGCTTTGAGAGACTCCCATATGGTAGAGCAGGACATACCTGGTGTTGAATTAGTTTCTAGGAATAAGGTAATTTCAGAAGAAATGAAATTTACAAACTCCTTATCTGAGAGTAAAATGGGGTTGAGACGCCATTGATAACACCTAGGAGGTCGCTGGGGAAACTCTAGTTCAAGCACTAATGGTGAATGGTCAGAGATAACAATACTCTCGTAAGTACACTGCCGACGGTTAGGCAGAAGTTTTTTGTCCAAAAAGAAGTAATCAATCCGGGAGTATGTTTGATGAACATGAGAATAAAAGGAATACTGTCTATCTGTAGGATGTAGGAAACGCCAGGCCTCAAACATAGCATATTTCTGAAGAAAGGATTGAATAAGTAGGGCACATTTAGATGGGCCTGTATTTGTTGTTTGTGAGGACTTGTCAAGAACTGGGGACATTTTACAGTTGAAATCCCCTCCTAAAATCAACAAATGAGAATCTAAATTGGGAATAGCAGACAGAAAGGAAGAAATTAAACTTGTCATCCCAATTGGGAGCATAAACACTAGCCAAAACAAGAGGGGTAGAAAACAGTTCACCGGTTACTATGACATATCGTCCCTTAGGATCAGCAATAACCTCAGAAGCTACAAAGGGAGTAGCCTTATCAACCAGAATAGCAGCACCTCTTGATTTACTATGAAAGTTTGAGTGGAACACTTGACCAACCCAGTCCTTACGCATCCTAAAATTCTCACCAGTCCTCAAGTGAGTCTCTTGTAGAAATGCAATATTTGCATTCCAACCCTTTAAGTGTTTCAACACCCTCTTACGCTTCACCGGGTTGTTAACCCCTTTGGTATTCCAAGAAATGTACTTGATCGTATTATTTCGGCCCCTCTGGGCATTCCCGTTATTCAACCCTGTCATTAGAGCATAGAATGGAAAAGCAATGAGCGCCCAAAACCCCCAGAATAAAAAAAACTAAAAAGACAGAATGACAACATTAGAACTGAACAATTCAACCTGCCCCCCCATCCCCTCCCCCCATCCCAGACAATACCTCCCCAAACGAGGTACAAGCCTAAATAGAACATGTTCTCTTCGCACAGTATGTCTGAGAGTGCGGTCTTAAACCTAAACCCACAGTCCCGCTCTTTATAGTCGCGTTTTGTTAGTGGATCAAGCAGCAAAAAGAAAGATTTGTATGTATTTTTTTCAAATAAAAAAAAAGGCGAATCCCTTGTGCAAACGGAATGACAAAAGCACCACTTGTAGATGTATATAATTGTATTCCCCGTCTTATAACAGGCATTGAGAGAAAATAAATAAAATGTATAAAAGGCTCTCAGCCAAAAATCTAATTTGAAGTAAGGAAATCGTAGTAAGACAATCAAATATAATAGTAATTATAATATTAGTCTAATTGAAGCTGAGACAGTTTACAACCAATCCCGAAAAACTGTGTGTGCTGGGCATAAATGACGCTCAAAACTTTTAAAATTAAAGTGAGGCCCCAGAAACCGTGTAGCCTCAGGAGACATTTACTGTTTACTGGGTCAATGCAAACGGATGCAGTAAACAAATAACCAAAAATATTTTGAGTCACTGAGACAATGTGTAAACAAACTAAATAGGTGAGCGAGATAAGGCACACACACTAGATGATCAAAACATTAGATCACATCAAATAAGCCTGAATAGTTTCACCAACTATACAAGACTAGCCTGTTATATCTAAACATAATTGTACCACAAGTGGGGTACTTACTATCCACAGTTCGCAAGCAACAGTTGCTGAACTGTGAGCATATTCAAGACTTCTTGATGTGACGTTGAATGTGACCGGTGGGCTCGATCAATCAGGGGCTTTTCATCTAAGGCAAGAACATCCTTAAGTAGCCCTGAAACGAAATCTGTCTCAGATTATTGCGGCGAGAGAATCCCTCTAAACTCACAGCTCTCCCTCACCTTTTTCAAATCCGCAGCTAGGCGTTTAACTTCAGCCTCCAGGGATGTAGTTAAATCGAAGACATTAGTAGCGGAGGCCTCCAGTGCTGCAATCGTTGTAGTGTGTGACGCAGTTGTTGTTTTGAGTAATGTAATTGCCGGCACAGTCTCGTTCCGCAGGATGGTTAAATCTGCTTTTAAAGTATCAGAAACCTCCTGTATTCTGGCCTCAATCGTAGCAACCACCTGTGTTTTCATTTCAACTATCTCAGAGCGTAGTAGTTTGATGGCCTCAAGTGTTCATTTCAGCGTCGCCGCGCCCCCGGGTAAAGTGTGCGTCCCCGGGCCCTCAGACTCAGGAGAAGGCGGTGATGAGAGCGGGTCTTGTAGGCCGGGTTTTCTCAAAGTCATGTTCTTGGCCTTATGTTTGGTCGACATGCTGACATTCGGAAGAAAAGTAGTCTTGGTTTTTACGGAAAGGGATCACCAAATTAATATTTGAAAATAAATACGGTTTTGCTGCAGAATTCACATAAACTTTAAGAATACCACGGGAGCAAACGGAAAACACGTCAGTCGCACATGGTGTCCCCTACCATCCCCCGGCACTTGTATTTTTAAAAATGTTGAATTTCACAGGATGTTGTCGAGGCTGGTTGCTAGCAGCACGTATAGCCCAAAGAAGTTTTACAGACATGTCCACTGATCTGTTCCACGCCTGGAACCTATGACACTAAGTCCGAGAGGTAGAGTCAGGTCTGGAGTCTCTGCTCATGCTGAAACATTTCCAAAGGGCTGGAGTTGTAAAAAGTATAACCTTAACTTCTTGAGAATACTTGACACGCAGACGTCCCAAGTATGCCCCTGGAAATGCAAATGCGCTACGCTAAATGCTAAATGTACTCGTTACAACTCAATCTTTGATCAAAATTCACAAGCAGGGTATTGAATTAAAGCTACACTCGTTGTGAACCTAGCCAGCAAGTCAGATTTTTAAAATGCTTTTCGGCGAAAGCATCAGAAGCTATTATCTGATAGCATGCACCCCCCAAAATGCCAGCTCGACACGTAAACAACAGATTTTGCGATAGCCGGCGCTACCCAAAACGCAGAAATAAAATATAAAACATTCATTACCTTAGACGAGCTTCTTTCTTGGCACTCCTATATGCCCCATAAACATCACTATTGGGTCTTTTTTTCGTTTAAATCGGTCCATATATACCCAAAATAGCTTTGTATGGAAGTTGTGTCATTCAGAAAAAATCATCGTTTTTAAACGCTGCGTAATTTTTTAAAATTAAAAAAGTCGACGATAAACTTTCACAAAACACTTCGAAATCCTTTTGTAATCCAACTTTAGGTATTAGTAAACGTTTATAAGCTATCAAAATGATTACAGGGCGATGTCTCTTCAATAGGTCTTCACTTCAAAAACAATGCCATCTGATATCTCCCTCAACTGCATCCGGGTGAAGACTGGGAAAATGGAGTTCAGATAGAAGGTTTTTCCAACAATTAATTCAATTGAAAATTAGGACAATGGCGCCATCGTGCGGAATTTGTATGAATTGCAGGCAGATTCCCATTAAATTCTGTTCTCTTTTAACAACTGGTGGAAGTGACTTATGGAAATTATTTTTTGCTTTCAGAGAGCAGTTTTTCTTGCGTTTTTCAATGAAACACACAATCTGTTATAGTCACAGCCATGATTTAACCAGTTTTATAAACTTCAGAGTGTTTTCTATCCACACATACTAATCATATGCATATACTATATTCCTGGCATGAGTAGCAGGACGCTGAAAAGTTGCGCGATTTTTAACAGAATTTTCGAAAAAGGAAGGGGTAGAAGTAAGAGGTTTTAAGTTAACTGTCATATTTGCTTTTTTGGCATGTTTATTGATGTCACAGTTCCAATTGGAGCTGAACAAATGGCTCAAGGGAGGTGTGCAAGTTGCCAATTGATGAGAAATGGACTGTCATCGGTGTTAAGCAACTAGACAGGGACATTTGCAAGTGGCAAATGTTTCATTAGACGAGGAGGAAGATGCAGTAAGTATATTTACTACAATCTGGTTCTGAATACGATTTAATACACCTGGTAAATATTTTTGTTCTACATTTTCAGTGGTTGGATGTGTACTACCGACACGTTCAACCAGCTTTTCTTAAACTTTGAAGATTCTTCATTTCCACTACTGGAAAAGCATTCCAATAATCTACAAAGGTTTCATACCAAGTAAGTACAACACTTTATCATTACAGTAGTTTTCTTGTTCTTTCAGATGCAAAACTCCCCCACATCACAAGCCAGCTAAGCAAGACAAGTACCGAAGGCAGTTTTTTATTTGTTTATTTGAACATAATGTTGCCGCCACGGTCTCTTATGACCGAAAATAACTTCTGGACATCAGGACTGCAATTACTCATTAATTAAAGCTTCTTAGGGTTGGGACGTTGGAAAGGCAGGAAAAAGAGGCTATGAATACCAGGAAAAAACGTGATTGTGGGCTCTGTTCTAAGCAGAATATTGTGCGGATAGACAAACATTTTAAGTCCGCCCATGCCCTTAAGTTTGGGACTATCGAATGGGAGAAAGCTAGCCAGGATTCTACCACAAGACATCAGGCCGAATCAGTGCAGCTCAGTGAACCAGGTTTGGAACCGTCGGGGAGACTTCAACAAACAGAGAAATTAATTTGCGGGTGAGGAGAATGCAATTTGACTGAATATGAGCACTTATCTGGGTAAACACCCTTCATTGAAACGAATTGATAACACTCGCGGTAGTGTTTCCAGAGTAATTAATTATTCCTCCATGTTATGTCAGAGGGCAAGGCCGATGGACTGTGTTCCCTGAATAATTACAGTCATGTTTCTGGGTGGTATAGCCAAGTTGAAGACGACGTAATAGCCCCATCCACATTAAAAGTGTACTGCTCCGATGTTCGACGTTTCCTGAAATATCTTATTGAGTTTAAGCCTAAACGTCTGCGGGCTAAAGCCAGTGCAATTAGATTGGTGTTACTCTACTTGGCAAAGAATGATCGTGATTCCCGGCAGACCCAGGCAAAGTACAGAGCAGAATTTCGCAGGCGCTGCAGAGATGCAGAGTTAAGTCGGTTTGTCCAGCTAAGTGCTCAAGCTATTCCTTCGGTTCTCAGCAGACTGGAGGTCCGAGCAACCTGCCATGACAGACGGAGGTTAGCGGCTTTCATGACAAACAGGTTGGCCGTATTTAATGGCACTAGACGAGCCCCAGTGACAATGTTTAGTGAGAGGGATTTTCTGGAAGAAACCCAGGAAAGTGGGGGTTTTCAGCTCTGTGTTTCAAGTCACAAAACGAATTATAGCTTCGGGGAGTGCGATGTCGGAGGAGAAATAAACTTGGCTTAAACGATTCCATACCTTAAAGACTCAGAGCCTGCAATGTCATTACCATAATCTATAGGTTGTGCCGAGTTCAACGAGATGCCCCGCTTGACCGTAGCGACCATGAGAAAAATTAGGCCCATAATGAAGCCTGGCCCTAATTTTCATTTGCTTTTAGGTGACAGTGGGAGAACCTTTAGGGTGAGAAACACAATTTGACCTCAGGAACATTCCCCAGACCTGAATCCAATTGAGCACATCTGGGACATCATGTCTCACTCCATCCACCAACGCCACGTTGCACCAGACTGTCCAGGAATTGACGGATGCTTTAGTCCAGGTCTGGGAGGAGCTCCCTCAGGAGACCATCCACCACCTCATCAGAAGCATGCCCAGGCGTTGTAGGGAGGTCATACCGGCACGGAGGCCACACACACTACTGAGCCTCATTTTGACTTGTTTTAAGGACATTACATCAAAGTTGAATCAGCATGTAGTGTGGTTTTCCACTTTAATTTTGAGTGTGACTCCAAATCCAGACCTCCATAGGTTGATAATTTGTGTGATAGTTGAATGTGCTGACAACAATGTAAAGAAAAAAGTATTTCATAAGAATATTTCATTCAGATCTAGGATGTGTTATTTGAGTTCCATTTATTTTTTTGAGCAGTGTATATACAGTGCCTTGCGAAAGTATTCGGCCCCCTTGAACTTTGCGACCTTTTGCCACATTTCAGGCTTCAAACATAAAGATATAAAACTGTATTTTTTTGTGAAGAATCAACAACAAGTGGGACACAATCATGAAGTGGAACGACATTTATTGGATATTTCAAACTTTAACAAATCAAAAACTGCAAAATTATTCAGCCCCTTTACTTTCAGTGCAGCAAACTCTCTCCAGAAGTTCGGTGAGGATCTCTGAATGATCCAATGTTGACTTAAATGACTAATGATGGTAAATTCAATCCACCTGTGTGTAATCAAGTCTCCGTATAAATGCACCTGCACTGTGATAGTCTCAGAGGTCCGTTAAAAGCGCAGAGAGCATCATGAAGAACAAGGAACACACCAGGCAGGTCCGAGATACTGTTGTGAAGAGGTTTAAAGCCGGATTTGGATACAAAAAGATTTCCCAAGCTTTAAACATCCCAAGAAGCACTGTGCAAGCGATAATATTGAAATGGAAGGAGTATCAGACCACTGCAAATCTACCAAGACCTGGCCGTCCCTCTAAACTTTCAGCTCATACAAGGAGAAGACTAATCAGAGATGCAGCCAAGTGGCCCATGATCACTCTGGATGAACTGCAGAGATCTACAGCTGAGGTGGGAGACTCTGTCCATAGGACAACAATCAGTCGTATATTGCACAAATCTGGCCTTTATGGAAGAGTGGCAAGAAGAAAGCCATTTCTTAAAGATATCCATAAAAAGTGTCATTTAAAGTTTGCCACAAGCCACCTGGGAGACACACCAAACATTTGGAAGAAGGTGCTCTGGTCATTTGGCAACAATGCAAAATGTTATGTTTGGCGTAAAAGCAACACAGCTCATCACCCTGAACACACCATCCCCACTGTCAAACATGGTGGTGGCAGCATCATGGTTTGGGCCTGCTTTTCTTCAGCAGGGACAGGGAAGATGGTTAAAATTGATGGGAAGATGGATGGAGCCAAATACAGGGCCATTCTGGAAGAAAACCTGATGGAGTCTGCAAAAGACCTGAGACTGGGACGGAGATTTGTCTTCCAACAAGACAATGATCCAAAACATAAAGCAAAATCTTCAATGGAATGGTTCAAAAATAAACATATCCAGGTGTTAGAATGGCCAAGTCAAAGTCCAGACCTGAATCCAATTGAGAATCTGTGGAAAGAACTGAAAACTGCTGTTCACAAATGCTCTCCATCTGAGCTCTAGCTGTTTTGCAAGGAGGAATGGGAAAAAATGTCAGTCTCTCGATGTGCAAAACTGATAGACATACCCCAAGCGACTTACAGCTGTAATCGCAGCAAAAGGTGGCGCTACAAAGTATTAACTTAAGGGGGCTGAATAATTTTGCACGCCCAATTTCAGTTTTTGATTTGTTAAAAATGTTTGAAATATCCAATAAATGTCGTTCCACTTCATGATTGTGTCCCACTTGTTGTTGATTCTTCACAAAAAAATACAGTTTTATATCTTTGAAGCCTGAAATGTGGCAAAAGGTCGCAAAGTTCAAGGGGGCCGAATACTTTCGCAAGGCACTGTACCTGTTGATACTCACTTTACAGCAGAAAGAGACGGCTATGGCACCTGGCATCAGCAGCACAATATTGTGTAGAACTTTGGCAAAGTGGTTGGGGTTATATCCTTCCTGTTTGGCCCTGTCCGGGGGTCTCATCGGATGGGGCCACAGTGTCTCCTGACCCCTCCTGTCTCAGCCTCCAGTATTTATGCTGCAGTAGTTTGTGTCGGGGGGCTAGGGTCAGTTTCTTATATCTGGAGTACTTCTGTCTTATCCAGTGTCCTGTGTGAATTTCAGTATGCTCTTTCTAATTCTCTCTCGGGGGACGTGAGCCCTAGGACCATGAGTCAGGACTACCTGGCATGATGACTCCTTGCTGTCCCCAGTCCACCTGGCCCTGCTGCTGTTCCAGTTTCAACTGTTCTGCCTGCGGCTATGGAACCCTAAACTGTTCATATTTACTCGAGGTGCTGTCCTGTTGCACCTTCTACAACTACTGTGATTATTATTATTTAACCCTGCTGGTCATCTATGAACGTTTGAAAATCTCGGCCATGTTCTGTTATAATCTCCACCCGGCACAGCCAGAAGAGGACTGGCCACCCCTCATAGCCTGGTTTCTTCCTAGGTTTTGGCTTTTCTAGGGAGATATTCCTAGCCACCGTGCTTCTACACCTGCATTGCTTGCTGTTTGGGGTTTTAGGCTGGGTTTCTGTACAGCACTTTGAGATATTAGCTTATGTATGAAGGGCTAAATAAATACATTTGATTTGATAGAGGACTGAGGGTCTTCCAAATATTTAAAGTGTGTAAATAGTTATCCATGTTATTTTGTAAATGTATATTTTTTTTTCTCCATTTTGGCATTTTGTATATAGTTATTTGTTTCAAAATGTATACCTTCACCAATTTGGCCACTTGGGTATGTGTGGGTACGAAAATGAAAAAAGTAGCTAAGAAGGTGTTTTCATCAAACAGTTTTCAATGACTTCTCTCCCCATATGAATACATTGCCTGCACCCCTAAATTCAATATCTTATGAACCTGTCTATGACAATCCATCAGGCCACTATGAGGTCTACCTGTGTTGATTCTAAGCTTCCTGGAGCAACCGGAAGTGGTTAAAATAAAAATAAAAATCGCCCTAAAAGAGTTTTCATACCCAACCTGATGTTTGATGGAAATAGTGAATTCAACCCTGTGTAAATCAGTCAGTTCTTAACGTATAGACTTACAACTCAGGATTCTGTAAAAGCATACCCCAATGAGGATATGTGTTTAGTTTTAGCTTCCTGTGCCAATCGGAAGTGCCATAAGTTGTGTCATAGGGGCTGTTTCGAAGGGTTAAAAAAGTCAGATCTTTTCAAAACTTCATATGTGCGATTAGGCAACCCTCATGTACTGTAAATCAGTCATTTCTCTCATAAAATGTCCAAGTAACACACACACACACACACATATCTTGGATGGAGGGACAGACAGTGCCTGCAATAGTTACCTTTGTTCGAACAATTAAAGAACCGTCAGACCTAGAGTTCTGAAACTTTAGAAACCTGTTCTAGAGCTCAGGTCGATAGTGTGTGGTGAGTTGTGGCTCTAGAAGGTTCTCGGACATTTGCAATGAATTTAATTAATTTTGACCATTACGAAAATGACGACATTTAGAAAAGTCCCAGATTAACTGATTAAATAAAAGTATTTGCTCGAAATGTACCCTTGTATTTGTGTCATTATGCATTAAAACTATTAAAAACCTGGGCCTGATAACCCAAAAATTATACCAGGTGCCCGGAAAACAGTGCAATTTCTGAGATATCTATACTTAGTCCTTTTTTCAAACCTTCCATTAATCACTCAGGCGGACCCCCATTGACTTGGGGCCATAGTGGGGTGTAGGGATGGAGGTCTGGATGCCCCCTAAGTGCATTTATAACCGTTTTAAAATCTGAGCATGGTGACCCAAAAATAATACCAGGTGCCCGAAAGGAAAAAGTGGGCACAATCTGTCATTTAAAAAAAATGATTAAAAATACTTCCTAGAGGTCCTGAATTTCAGCTCATACCCTCTCTCGTGATGGGCAACAATTACACCATGTTTTAAAAAGTGCGCCCTGTAACCTGCACTTTTTTTCAGAAACTTAAAACACGATTTTCTAATTAGATGGAAATGCTCGTCTGTGTGCCCTTTCGTGCAAAAGAAAAACCAATCCAGATTGGAGTTGTACTTTGAGTTATTAAAGTTTGTGTGCCGGAATTTGACCCGACGGCACAGCACACTAAAGCCCTGTGAGTGACGTGGCTTATGTCGATAATTTGGCCTGTCCGGGGTTTACACACTCAGGGCCGGGTGGACCAGACAGGTACCGGCGCGATTTCAGAAACCTGGTTTTTGACAACAAGAGATCCATGTCCTAGAGAGACGGGGGTGGTGCCAAACTACTCAGCCCGTATAGAACCATGGTACTTTGGACCTTTTCCGCCGGCGACCGATTTGGTGGTTTGACCAGCCCCTTTAGGCGACCCATTTTTCCTAACTTTTGATCCATGTTTCCCAGCTTGGTAGTGGGAGGATATTGAGCTCTGTCCTGGGCAGAGCTCAATCACCTTGTGGGTTTGGGTCATCAATGACCATGGTTCTAGTCCTATGAAGTTGGCCATCCCTTCGGCGACCGATTGATGGTTGTTTAGCCCCGGTGAGGGCTAGCTCTCCAGTCCAGTCCCCCTCTTGGTTCACGTTGGTTCTCCTCTATTGTCCAGACAGTTTAATATCATCTGACCGATTTGCAGTCAATTTCCACCTGGGTGGGCCCGTCAGTCGGCCTTTGGCTGGTGTTCTGACGGACGGTTCCTCCCGCCCCATGTGGATTTGCCTCTATCGGGGGAGCCCCTTTCGGAGACGGTTTACCCCGTATTTCGATATGCTCTGTCCATGCGAGATCCAGCCGGCGAGTTACCACCTGCCCCTGCCTCTCGACGCCCCCTCGATGCTCCTGAGTGTCCCGCGGGGTCCGAAGCGTTTACGTTGAAAAAAATGTAGTGTTCAAAGCAGGCCAGGTCGCCTGAATACTGCAGCTAGGAATAATGGAATAGGACGGCGGTTCTATTTTGTGGGTTTTTCTTCTGAACTGGGGCCATGATTAAGAGGGACGGCCGGGGGCATTCGTATTGTGCCGCTAGAGGTGAAATTCTTAGACCGGCGCAAGACGGACGAAAGTGAAAGCACTTGCCAAGAATGTTTTCATTAATCAAGAACGAAAGTCGGAGGTTCGAAGACGATCAGATACCGACCGATATGAGGCATTTCAGAACATGGCGCCAATGTAAACTGAGATTTGTGGATATAAATATGCATATTATCGAACAAAACATAAATGTATTGTGTAACATGTCATATGAGTGTCATCTGATGAAGATTATCAAAAGGTTAGTGATTAATTTTCTCTAATTCTGCTTTTGTGACTCTTTGGCTGGGAAAAATGGCTGTGTGTTTTTTTGGATTTGGTGATCATTTGTTAATGTTTTTGCTGTAAAACATTTATTTTTATTTTTTTAATCGGACACGATGGGTAGATTAACAAGACGTATATCATTAATTTGCTGTATTGGACTTGTTAATGTGTGAAAGTTAAATATTTCAAAAAATATATATTTATGAATATCCCGCGCTGCCTTTTCAGCGGAATGTTGGGGGGGTTCCCGTTAGCGGAACCTGTGTCCTAGACAGGTTAAGGTCCAAACGATGGGGCCGTGCCATAAAAAGAAAAGGGCTGCGACACAGGAGGCACCTCCTGACAGCAAAAAAAGGTGGCACCAGTGAGCCGGGTTCCACTGGCGAAATCTCCTCGTCTTGACTCAGTACAGCCTCAGAGAAACGGCCACTCCAAGGAGCCTGGTCCTCCCAGGGTCTTGCCATTGGGCCCAACTGATGAGTCTGCCCCTGTACGCCGTGGGTTGGGTAGGGGGTCCCATACCTCCCACCTCTCCCCTGCTTCGGCGCGGGTGTCTCCGGTCATAGCCTGGCTCCCCGCACTTCCTCATTGCCTGGGATGCGCCCGACTGGCTCCATCCCCATTAGCCGTGGGTGAGTCGGCCGCTACCGAAGGGAACTGAGGGTGTCCGATGAACCGGGAATTTCCGAAATGGTCTCACATTTTTATGCGGCTTGAGTATCGCCCAGTCAACTGAGCAGACAGGGTTTAATGTCTCCCCAGCCCAACCGGCGCTTCGGTGGCGGCAGAGCACCCGGAAGCCTCGCTCTTAGACCCTTCTGCGAAATAGGACCTCTCACCCCGGGTGAAGGGCAGGCGGGAGGGAAGGAGGGCAACATCCCCAACCCCGCCTAGCCACCAGCCTCGGGGCGAAAAGATTGCGTAACGACGTCTGAGCCATTTGACGAGTCCTAGCTACTTGACAACCATGCATTTCTCCTCCCAAAGTGACCAGACTGGGCTATCAAAACTGGCACCTACGGTGGGCATATCCGGACACCGATAGGTCGAGCGAGCAGGATCTACCACTGCTTTCCGTCTCGGGAGCCCGGGTAGTAACCAGTACGAGACTAGCATTCGACCCAAGTTCCCCATGGGGGGGGGAAGGGAGAAAGGGCCGCCCACGGCAGCTGCCGTAGCCCTGGTGGCGCAGGGCGAGGGAGGGAGAGAGACACACATGAAAGAGTGAGGGTCAAGCCCCTCGAGAAAAGGCACTCAATCGCCTGTCATATACCCAAATGTAAGGGAGTGCAAGGCACGCCAGAAGGCAAGTTGAAGGCGGTCTGCTGCAAGGCCTGCCCCGGAAAATGTGGTATTGCAAGCGGCCTGTCCCAGCATATGAGACACAGGCATATAGCCATATGCAATCAAGAAGGGATCCAGCAGGAAGCAAAAATCGGAAAAAAAGTGTGGAAAAACTGGTCCCCAGACGAGATAAGAGCAATGGAGAAGCCCGGAAAGACTCATTGCGGAAGGGCTGGGAACGAACACATCCCTGGAACAGGTCAAGTGGAAAAGGCGTAAATTGTTAGGCTAGTAGCAGGCCTAACAAATCCAGCCGAGCGCCCCCCCCCATGATAACGGGTGTAGAGAAGGCATTGAGAGAACACATGCAGGAAAGGAGCGAGGTGGGGCCAACTCCACAGGGTGAAAGCGAGGTGTCGACACGGTTACTTGGAAAGGAAGTAGGGAAGACCGTAAATAAAAAAAGTGGCGGCCCATGGTACCTCCGAAACCACAATCGGGGTGGGCGAAAAGAGACAAGTTCAAGCAGCACCTAGCGTTGTTTGAAGGGGACAGAGGGAAGCTTGGGGAGCTGATCCTCGACAGTACAGTAAAGCTGGAGTGCTGTATCCCGATTGAGGCCCTGACAGACGTCAATACAGCCGAATGGGGAGGGACAGGTAATTTTTGCGGGTTGGGGCAATTCCAATCGTCGAACAAGGCAGACAATGCGCACTTCAGCTACCCGATCGTAGCCGACGAAGTGCTGGACAACCTGAAAGCAATTAAGAAAGACTCAGCCGCAGGCCCAAATGGAATTAACAGGAAAAGGCTGTTAGAATGGGACGCGAAAGGGGAGAAACTGGCGGGAATGTTCACAGCGTGGCAACTACCAGGCAAAATACCAAGGGTCTTCAAGCAAGGCCGGACAACACTAATCCCCAAATCAATGGTGGACGAAGAGCTCATGGAAATCGGCGGCTGTAGACAGATCACAATCGGATCCATGATCCTGAGACTGTTCTCAAGAATACTAACGGGCAGACTTGAAAAAGCCTGTCCAATCAACCCCAGGCAGAGGGGCTTTATCGCCACTCCAGGATGCGTGGAGAACCTAATGGGGCTTAAATGGAATCCTGCACCAGAGCAAGAAAGAGCGAAACGAACTAGCATTGGTATTCATCGACTTCGAAGGCGTTTGACACAGTATCACATGTCCTCAGAGGGGACTGGATAGCCATGTAATTGGCCTGCTGGAGGACTCTTACGAGGGGGTGTACACAACAGTAGCAGCGAAGGGAGGAGAGACCCCCCCCATCGAAATGAAAACAGGAGTGAAACAGGGAGACCGATGTCCCCGCTCCTCTTCAACCTTGTGGTAGACCCACCAACTGGAACGCATCAGCGAGATACAAAGAATGGGAAGAAGGTAACCACCCTAGCGTTCACAGATGACCTGGTGCTCATGACCGGGCATGCAGCACAACATCAATATAGTAGAAACATTTCAAAGAAGTGCCACGGGTTCATGGTGAGACGTGGGAGTGCGGCGTTCACCGTCAATAACTGCCAGGAATGGGCAATTGGAGGAGAAAAGCTACACCTAATCGACCCAGACCCACGTGCGATGGCCTACTCTACGCCCAGGAATAAAGACAGCGGGCTGGGCATAGTGAAACTGGCAAGTGTGATGCAGGCGCGGAGGATATTCAATCGTCAGTCGTCAGATATAATGCCCCAAGACGAATACGAGAAATAATGGGAGCGAGCAGGAGGCGAAAGAGAGGAGGCCACGCCAGCTGGGGAAGATGGCCCAAGCTAGAGGGAGCGCCAAAACCCCCTCCCTTACCCAAAAATAAAAAATAAAATAAAAAAAGATAAACATTTAAAAAAAATAAAAAAAAATCGCAGAAACTCCTGCAACTGGGGACGCAGAGAATTTGAGGGCTGGGCATCCCTGCCAGTGCAAGGGGACGTAATAGGCTCATTCCATCAAGACAAAATCAGAAACAGTTGGCTTGCAGACCCGTCGGCCGTAGGATTCAGGCAGCGACACTTTGTGGCGGCCCTGCAGCTAAGGGCGAACGTTTACCCCACAAAGGAAACGTTGGCCCGAGGGCGCAACAAAGAAAAAGCATCATTCTGGAAATGGTGTCCCACATTCTAGGGCAGTGCCCAGGGGTGAAACCGGCCAGATTGAGGAGGCATGACCTCATCTGCGAGCTCCTTGCAGAGGAAGCCGAAAAACTGGGATGGGCGGTAACCAAGGAGCTGAGAGTGATAACGAAAGAGGGGGGGACTAGTAAGGGCGATCTTGAGCTAAGTAACACAGGATGACCTTCCTGATACCACTGGCGAAATCCTTTCTTAACTCAGTACAGCCTCAGAGGAAGGGCCACTCCAAGGAGTCTGGTCCTCCCAGGGTTTCTCCATTGGGCCCAACTAATAGGGAGTTTTTGCTCCTGGCCGCCTTACACCGTCTCAAGCGCGGTTAGCGCCAAGGAGTACAGGCTGGATCAAGGGAACCATTGAAGTACAACTTTCCCCCGCCTTCCATCAACGACATGGAGCGTTCCGAAGGGCCCATTAGTAGGGAAGTCCGTTGATTACGCCGAACATCCGCTCGTTTAACTAAGGCTTGGTTAAAGCTAGATATGAGTGAAAAGGGAACTTTGAAGCCCACGAGTGTGTTGCATCGTCGTTGAAGCGCGATAAGTAAGGCCTACGGTTGGAAGGAAGGCGGCTGATGCACAGCCTACATAATGTAGAAGTGTCAGGGTCGCCGGGTTTAGCGCAACAGGATGTCAAAGTGAAGAAATCCGACCAGCGGAACTCCTGTAGTCGCCCGTGCTCCTATTTCTAAGTATGTAAATATCGAGGAAGTGCAGGTTACGGCGAGAGCAACTATGACTCCCTTAACTTAACATGACCGGTCAGTGGATCAGGCAGACACAGCTCCTTACCATTTTCTGCTCCCATTGTGGCAACTCCCCCTCTTTGTTTTATCTTAGCGTTACAATCTAAGACCAAAAACCATTAGGGAACATATTCCCTATCAATATGAAAAGGGATATTTCCCCTCAACATATTTTATAACTTCTGGATGTTAGGTCCAAAAGGTATTAACCCTTACACAAAAAGGGACATGCATACACTTTCTTTAAATTGATAAATACTTTACCATCGTGTGCTGACTTGTTTTACCAGTCCATTGATCACTCAGTTGTGGACTAAGTTATTTATTTTTTTATCTGCAGGAATAGATATTTTTTCCAAAAAAATAAACAATTTTATAACACGCATCTACTTCTCACTAGGTTGTACCATGTCACAGCATAGAACACCTTTGCCTTATTCCTAGGGTTCATAATAAGATACCTGTTTATCTTTTCCAAGCCTACTCTATGTCCCTAAGGAATTCTATAAAGACAACGAACACCCTTTTCACCCAACAGTCCATTATTTACCTAGGAAGGAAATGGGCAATCACGTTTTTCCAACCTACCCAACAGCTTAGGATAAGGGTAACATTTCTTTCAAGAGAAATCTCATTAGCTATTGGAAATGTTCTCTTGCCCAAACTGCTCACCTCAACATTAATGTTCAATTAATACTATTACATTCTGTGCACTTAAATTGAATTTATTGAAATAAATTATTCTCACCCTTAATCTAATTCTGTTCAAAGTTATGTATCCATTCAGCTGACACTCCCAGCCAGGTGGGGATTCGGTCTGCTCCGTATAGTGGAGTGTGGCTTCCCCAGCTGCATCTAATGCAACTCCGTGCACAGTTAACTTGAGTTTCGCTGCAAACAGACATTCAAGATCATCCCATCCTCGCCGACAAATTGTCGTGGTAATTATTCCAATCGAAGGAGAGACACAGATTCTCAAAACCAAACTTGATTAATAATTACTGCAGTAATGGAGTGTTAAGTCACCCAATGGTGTAGAGTTAAAACCCTTAGTCGTTTTGAGTACTCGTAACAATAAAACAGATTTGTGAAATTATACAAAAGGTACATTGTGCTCCCATTCAACAGACAGTAAGATTAACATTTACATCAGGTTGTCTCCAGGTCATTTACTACTTGTTAATACAAAAATACTAATGCAACATGGGACACTAGATCCTTCCCTTAATAAATTAAGTCCAGTATTCATCGGTCATGTGGGAGAGAAACTGGAGGGCCTGCCTGGCACCGGCATCATGGAATGGAATGTTATCTTATCACCAAGCCATCGTAAATCATCAATCAGCATTCAACTTCAGAGGCTCCTTTAAGAAAAACAGTATGAATGTACTAATGTTGGAATACATTCCAATATAAAAGTAATGTCACATATACTCCCTCTAGCCTCTAGGTCACCAGACTGCTGATTATTACGCACACTTGTCACAAGCGCACCAGCGCTTATTGACACTCGCCTGGACTCCACCTCCTTGATTACCTGCCCTATTTATGTCACTCCCTTTGGTTCCTTACCCAGGCGTTATTGTTTCTGTTTCATGTTGGTGCGCTGTTTGTTTATTTATTTAATGTATTCACACCCTGAACTTTCTTACTGACTCAGTGTACATCGTTACAGAATAACGCCTCAAAAAGGAAGCATCAGGGAGTGTTTTGTGTTGTAGGTGACGTTGTGTCTGGGTTCTGCTGCCGCAGCAATCGAGGATGCCTCAGCCGGCTATTCAGGCTTTTATGGTGTCAAGACTAGGTTAGCGGGTCAAGTGTGTTGCCGAATCTACTGAGGATACCTTAGCTAGCGTATCAGGTTTTCAAGACTCGTAGGCTCTGCAGCTTCCTGTGCCTCTACGGAGGCAACCGTGCGGATCCTTGAGAACGTCCCTCTGGTCGGCAACCTGCGCCCGGAGCCGAGCATCCGGGGTGGGGGAGTTCCGTCACGTATACTCCCCCTGGCCTTTAGGTCACCAGACTGCTGATTACACACACTTGTCACCATCATTCTTGAACTGCGAAGTTAAATCCTCAAGGTCCGTGACCTCTTGAGAACCACACCACCGATCAAAAATACATGCTTGTTCCTTTGAACTCGACATTCACTGAGCTTTTCCCACCAGAACACTTGAGGAGCAGTGACCTAATATCTTGTGGGCATTTTAGGGAAGAGGCAATCCGCTCAGAGTAAAATATACATCCACCATCTATTGAAAAGGCGGTACAAGTTGGCTGTTTCAACCAATATCAAACTCTTGAGGGTGCAAGGTGGCCTGATTGATTCGGATTGCTTCCAGAGCTCTCTTTGTCGTGCCCTTTTAAATCTAATGACATGAGCACACTGTTCTTGTTATAGTCTGGGTGCACGTTTTCATTTTTTGGCTCCTTCTCTGTGCTCGAGCTCAAATGAGTTTTGTTCCAACTTGGTCTTTAGTTCTAACTTCCTTAGTTACACATATACAGGATGTATTCTGCCACCCGTAGGACCCATTTCAGAAACCTCCCTCTCCGGAAGGATTTTCTCCACCAAAGCAGCACCGATCCACTCTGACTACTGCTTTTGGATCACCAGATGCCACGTTGATGTCATAATGCTTTACAATGACGAGCAGATTCACTTTTGTACATTTATCTAGTATCGCCCATGTAGGGTTTTCCACAAATGCTTCCTACTTAAAGTCCATGGTTTTATTTTAGCCTGATTACACCAATCAAGTTTGATGTCAGTGAAAAACTACCTAAGTGTGTTTATCTGGGCACATCAAAGCTTCAGAGTAGGTGACTAGAGGGACTACCGTACTCATGGGAAACAAAATCCTGGGCAAGCCCCCATTATGTTACATTCCCACAAGACTAACTCAAAATGTTGCTCAAAACAAAGGGAACTAATAAAGAAAATCCCTGACAACCAAACATAACAGAAAGGAGTGCTGAACAGCACCTATGTGGGTGCTCACTGAAAGTTGGCAAAGCCACTAGTAAGGCAAACTAAAAGAAAAACCCACAACTACTTAGGACAGGGAGTAAAAATAATATGGAGTAAAACAGGGGAAACCAAAACTCAGACTTCTTTCAACCCTATATAGGTTGTGCTTGAATTTGCACCTCAGCTGATGTGAAGTGTAGCTCTCCCCAACATCTCTCACGCTCCACTGGAGCACTGGGTCAGCCACTCCTAAATAGCACCTGGGCCAACACAGGTGACACACTTTCCACTAACGAGATGGCAGCCAGCACAGGTGTAACGTATAATGACTGATGAGGTGACACCAATCTGTGTGCCTTACGTGGTAAAATGCTATACGTGCTAAAAGTCCAACCTCAAAACATAAACGGAAAAACAAAAGCCTGTAACAGTTGTACCCTCGTCCCGCCCCCCAGTGTAGGAACTTTTTTGGAACTGACATCCTAGTGAATACTTTTGATAATTGATTGTGGGCTTGAGGCACCTTGTGCAATCTTCTCCCTGACCTCTCACCCTCAGTCCTATTTAGTGTAGTGTTGAGGATCCCCGTCTGTCACGTGGGGGCCAGTTTTGTACAGTCGTACCACGATTTTGGTGACCTTATTTGACCCCTTTTGCCATTTTTTGAGACATGTTTTGATCCCACCCAGGGACACATGAGTATTTACAATACTTGTTACACAGTACTCAAAACTTGAGTCCTATTATTAAAGTATACTCTGTTTATTAAAATAAACATGACAGTTTTAGTCCCTCAGAAATTGGTACACTGTACTTAAAACAACAACAATTCCATTACAACTTGTGATGGTTTTAATATGGTTTAATCAGTTTATGGCTTTTTTTGTCTTAAATTCTTATTTATAATAACTTTAATAACCTCAGAGCAATTTGTTTTACAGGAGAGGAGTGGAGCCACTGTGATTAACTAGTTTTACAGGAGAGGAGGGGAGCCACTGTGACTAACTCATTTTACAGGAGAGGAGGGGAGCCACTGTGATTAACCAGTTTTAAAGGAGAGGAGGGGAGCCACTGTGATTAATCACTTTTAAAGGAGAGGAGGGGAGCCACTGTGACTAACTCGTTTTACAGGAGAGGAGGGGAGCCACTGTGATTAACCAGTTTTAAAGGAGAGGAGGGGAGCACTGTGACTAACTTGTTTTACAGGAGAGGAGGGGAGCCACTGTGATTAATCACTTTTAAAGGAGAGGAGGGGAGCACTGTGACTAACTTGTTTTACAGGAGAGGAGGGGATCCACTGTGATTAACTAGTTTTAAAGGAGAGGAGGAGAGCACTGTGACTAACTTGTTTTACAGGAGAGGAGGGGAGCACTGTGACTAACTCATTTTACAGGAGAGGAGGGGAGCCACCGTGATTAATCACTTTTAAAGGAGAGGAGGGGAGCCACTGTGATTAACCAGTTTTAAAGGAGAGGAGGGGAGCACTGTGACTAACTTGTTTTACAGGAGAGGAGGGGATCCACTGTGATTAACTAGTTTTAAAGGAGAGGAGGGGAGCACTGTGACTAACTTGTTTTACAGGAGAGGAGGGGAGCACTGTGACTAACTCGTTTTACAGGAGAGGAGGGGAGCCACTGTGATTAACTAGTTTTAAAGGAGAGGAGGGGAGCACTGTGACTAACTCGTTTTACAGGAGAGGAGGGGAGCCACTGTGATTAATCACTTTTAAAGGAGAGGAGGGGAGCCACTGTGACTAACTCGTTTTACAGGAGAGGAGGGGAGCCACTGTGATTAACTAGTTTTAAAGGAGAGGAGGGGATCCACTGTGATTAACTAGTTTTAAAGGAGAGGAGGGGAGCACTGTGACTAACTTGTTCTACAGGAGAGGAGGGGAGCACTGTGACTAACTTGTTTTACAGGAGAGGAGGGGAGCACTGTGACTAACTCGTTTTACAGGAGAGGAGGGGAGCCACTGTGATTAACTAGTTTTAAAGGAGAGGAGGGGAGCACTGTGACTAACTCGTTTTACAGGAGAGGAGGGGAGCCACTGTGATTAATCACTTTTAAAGGAGAGGAGGGGAGCCACTGTGACTAACTCGTTTTACAGGAGAGGAGGGGAGCCACTGTGATTAACTAGTTTTAAAGGAGAGGAGGGGATCCACTGTGATTAACTAGTTTTAAAGGAGAGGAGGGGAGCACTGTGACTAACTTGTTCTACAGGAGAGGAGGGGAGCACTGTGACTAACTCGTTTTACAGGAGAGGAGGGGAGCCACTGTGATTAACTAGTTTTAAAGGAGAGGAGGGGAGCACTGTGACTAACTCGTTTTACAGGAGAGGAGGGGAGCCACTGTGATTAACTAGTTTTAAAGGAGAGGAGGGGAGCACTGTGACTAAATCATTTTACAGGAGAGGAAGGGAGCCACTGTGATTAACTAGTTTTAAAGGAGAGGAGGGGAGCCACTGTGATTAACCAGTTTTACAGGAGAGGAGGAGACCCACTGTGACTAGCTTGTTTTACAGGAGAGGAGGAGACACTGTGATTAACTAGTTTTACAGGAGAGGAGGGGAGCCACTGTGATTAACTAGTTTTACAGGAGAGGAGTGTGTATTGATGGGGTTCTGAGTGATGGTTTACAACACTCTTTCATGACACCTGTGGTATATGTGAGGCAATGGCGGAATAACATTAAAACGTAACTATGATCGATGGTGTTGGTTGTTCTTGCTCTCAGTAACTAACAATTAAAACCTTTAGCTCCACACCAGCCAGCACTGCTATGGAGGTGGAGAGCGCAGCAGTGCATTTTGTAGATAAGGACACGAGGGGGCGCTATGAGCAAAGTAGCCACGAGCAATAGGACTTTGATTAAAGGATTCACAAGCAATATGATTGTAACAGGTGTGGCACCAGGCACCAGACCAGGAAGTGTCCTGCCTTTGGGAAATGTTGCTACAAGTGCAAGGGAAAAAGTCATTTTGGAAATATGTGTTTTGCAAAGGACAACTAAGTATGGGAAACATAATGTTCACACCATTGAAATGGAGGAGAATGAACAAGGTGATTTGTTTGATCGCACTGTGGATTACATGGAGGACGGGCAAGAACCATCACAGGTCTAAACTGTAGCTAGTGACCACTGGATTGTACCACTAGTGGTCAATGGTACAATTTTGACCTTAAAGCTGGATACAGGAGCTAAAGCCAACCTAATAAATATGAGGGATTTCCATAAATTAAAGCACAAACCAGTCATCATACAATGGCCAAGCAATTGAGACTAAAGGTTTGTGTCGGTGTTGATAAGATGGCGCCGTAGAAGAAGGATGACCTTTTACGTTTCCACAACCAATTGTGTTTATTTGTTTGTTTCTTTGTAACTTAGATTTTTTGACTTATTCTGTACATAAATTTGCCGCTACCGTTTCTTATGACCAAAAATAACTTTTCTACATCAGGACTGCGATTACTCACCACAGACTGGCAGAATCCTTTTTTCCTTTAACGAGTCTGACGAGCCCGACGTGAATGATGTACCACTTTCCCGGGAACATGCCAAGATCAATGTGATTTGCGTGAAGAGAATGCGGAAAAAAAGGAGTCAAAGGGGGGACTGCCTTCTGAGAATTCGTAGGCGATCAAATAAACCCCAACTTCCTTCCATTCTGCTAGCAAAGGTGCAATCTTTGGAAAATAAAATCGATGACCTACGCGGAAGTTTAAACTACCAACAGGACATTCAAAATTGTTATATCTTATGCTTCACAGAGTATGGCTGAACGACGACACTATAAACATACAGCTGGCTGGCTATACGCTGCACAGGCAGGATAGAACAGCGGCATCTGGTAAGACAAGGGACAGCGGAAAATGTATTTTTGTAAATAACAGATGGTGCACGATATCTATGGAGTTCTCGAGCTATTGCTCACCGAGGTAGAGTATCTCATGATAAGCTGTAGACCACACTATCTACCAATAGAGTTTATCTGTATTTTTCGTAGTTGTTTACATACCTTAAGGGAACATTTTGACATTTGCCATATGGTTAGTGAGAAACTCCACATTGCAAATGTATGGTCCCTTACTAGACGTCCGAAAACGATTGTAAAATTCGCGGACGGCGTCGGGCCGTGCGGCAGGGCCGGACCTTCCAAGAAGTCATCAAACGAACTCTCTCTGACATTCGGTTTCCGTTTTATAAAATAATAAAATGTTGGTCATTTTTCCACTGTCCCGGTAAATCCCACAAGAGGGCGAATGGAATCATATTGCAAATGTACAAAACATCACAAATCACGATGTGGCCTTATCTCCTAAACGGAAAATATTTCGAAGCCGAAACTTGGTGAGCATAGGTTTAGCATAATGGGCAGTTGGCCCCGAACAAGGTGGCGTCTAGGCCTCAACGGTTTTTAAGTTATGGCCATTTTTCTGGGATTAAAGGTCCAAAATGAAAATAGAGCAATCATTTTTCCACTTCACGTCAAAGTAAAGGAACCTACGGTGCCAATAAAAAAATAACTAGCCATTTATCTATCGTCATTTAAGAGAAATCGTACAATGTCAAATTGGAGAAGTTCAAAAATAGGTGTTTTAAAAAAAAACAGTTACAGATCCAGTTGCAGCATGTTCATATTACTCTTTTTAAAGTGTGCTTCGGAGCGCTGCGAGATTTCAGTGATTTTCTGTGATTTTCTGAAATAACACACACTCACTAAACCCTCCGTAAATAAGTCAGTTCTTAACGTAAAGACTTAAAACTCAAAATTCTATAATTGCTTACCCCAAGGAGGAAATGTGTTCACGTTCAGCTTCCTGTGCCAACCGGAAGTGCCTTAAAATGGTGTCATAGGTGCTGTTTCGAAGGGTTAAAAAGGTCAGATCTTTTCAAAACTTCAGATGTTGAACAGATGTTCAAGAAAAGCTCTCTCACACACACACACACACAGCAAGGATGGAGTGACAAAGTGCGGTGGTTAAAGACACACAGAGCCTGCAATAGCATTTCCATATTCTCTAGGCCGTGCTGAGTTCAATGAGATGCCCCGCTTGACCGTAGCTCGCTCTGAGTGCAGCGACCGTGAAAAAAGTAGGCCCAAAATGAAGCCTGGCCCTAAATGTAATTTGCTTTTGGGTGACAGTGAGAGAACCGTTAGGGTGAGAAGCACTATTCGACCTCAGGTACGTTCCTGAGGTCCTCCCGGTCTGTGCAAGCCTAACCTTGACCGTGTGGCATTAACCCTTAACAGTTAATCAGGGTTTTTTGATCTCACAGATTACAATGACATCTCTCCCCATAGGAATACATTGCCTGTTCCTCTAAAGTCAACCTGAAGCCTATGTGGGTTATGAATGCCTTATGAACCTGTCTTCAATGACAGTCCATCAGGACACTATGAGGTCTACCTGTGTCGATTCTAAGCTTCCTGAAGCAACCGGAAGTGGTTACAATCACCCTAAAAGTGTTTTTCCATACCCAACCAGCAATTTGTGATAAATAGTGCATTCAACCCTGTGTAAATCGGTCAGTTCTTAACGTAAACACTTAAAACTCAGGATTCTGTAAAGGCATACCCCAATCAGGATATGTGTTTACTTATTTATTTTTTTATTTTTATTTTACCTTTATTTAACCAGGTAGGCAAGTTGAGAACAAGTTCTCATTTACAATTGCGACCTGGCCAAGATAAAGCAAAGCAGTTCGACAGATACAACAACACAGAGTTACACATGGAGTAAAACAAACATACAGTCAATAATAAAGTATAAACAAGTCTATATACAATGTGAGCAAATGAGGTGAGAAGGGAGGTAAAGGCAAAAAAGGCCTTGGTGGCAAGGTAAATACAATATAGCAAGTAAAACACTGGAATGGTCGTTTTGCAATGGAAGAATGTGCAAAGTAGAAATAAAAATAATGGGGTGCAAAGGAGCAAAATAAATAAATAAATTAAATACAGTTGGGAAAGAGGTAGTTGATAGGGCTAAATTATAGGTGGGCTATGTACAGGTGCAGTAATCTGTGAGCTGCTCTGACAGGTGGTGCTTAAAGCTAGTGAGGGAGATAAGTGTTTCCAGTTTCAGAAATTTTTGTAGTTCGTTCCAGTCATTGGCAGCAGAGAACTGGAAAGAGAGGCGGCCAAAGAAAGAATTGGTTTTGGGGGTGACTAGAGAGATATACCTGCTGGAGCGTGTGCTACAGGTGGGAGATGCTATGGTGACCAGCGAGCTGAGATAAGGGGGGACTTTACCTAGCAGGGTCTTGTAGATGACATGGAGCCAGTGGGTTTGGCGACGAGTATGAAGCGAGGGCCAGCCAACGAGAGCGTACAGGTCGCAATGGTGGGTAGTATATGGGGCTTTGGTGACAAAACGGATTGTACTGTGATAGACTGCATCCAATTTGTTGAGTAGGGTATTGGAGGCTATTTTGTAAATTACATCGCCAAAGTCGAGGATTGGTAGGATGGTCAGTTTTACAAGGGTATGTTTGGCAGCATGAGTGAAGGATGCTTTGTTGCGAAATAGGAAGCCAATTCTAGATTTAACTTTGGATTGGAGATGTTTGATATGGGTCTGGAAGGAGAGTTTACAGTCTAACCAGACACCTAAGTATTTGTAGTTGTCCACGTATTCTAAGTCAGAGCCGTCCAGAGTAGTGATGTTGGACAGGCGGGTAGGTGCAGGTAGCGATCGGTTGAAGAGCATGCATTTAGTTTTACTTGTATTTAAGAGCAATTGGAGGCCACGGAAGGAGAGTTGTATGGCATTGAAGCTTGCCTGGAGGGTTGTTAACACAGTGTCCAAAGAAGGGCCGGAAGTATACAGAATGGTGTCGTCTGCGTAGAGGTGGATCAGAGACTCACCAGCAGCAAGAGCGACCTCATTGATGTATACAGAGAAGAGAGTCGGTCCAAGAATTGAACCCTGTGGCACCCCCATAGAGACTGCCAGAGGTCCGGACAACAGACCCTCCGATTTGACACACTGAACTCTATCAGAGAAGTAGTTGGTGAACCAGGCGAGGCAATCATTTGAGAAACCAAGGCTGTTGAGTCTGCCGATGAGGATGTGGTGATTGACAGAGTCGAAAGCCTTGGCCAGATCAATGAATACGGCTGCACAGTAATGTTTCTTATCGATGGCGGTTAAGATATCGTTTAGGACCTTGAGGTGCACCCATGACCAGCTCTGAAACCAGATTGCATAGCAGAGAAGGTATGGTGAGATTCAAAATGGTCGGTAATCTATTTGTTGACTTGGCTTTCGAAGACCTTAGAAAGGCATGGTAGGATAGATATAGGTCTGTAGCAGTTTGGGTCAAGAGTGTCCCCCCCTTTGAAGAGGGGGATGACCGCAGCTGCTTTCCAATCTTTGGGAATCTCAGACGACACGAAAGAGAGGTTGAACAGGCTAGTAATAGGGGTGGCAACAATTTCGGCAGATAATTTTAGAAAGAAAGGGTCCAGATTTTCTAGCCCGGCTGATTTGTAGGGGTCCAGATTTTGCAGCTCTTTCAGAACATCAGCTGAATGGATTTGGGAGAAGGAGAAATGGGGAAGGCTTGGGCGAGTTGCTGTTGGGGGTGCAGTGCTGTTGACAGGGGTAGGAGTAGCCAGGTGGAAAGCATGGCCAGCAGTAGAAAAATGATTATTGAAATTTTCAATTATGGTGGATTTATCAGTGGTGACAGTGTTTCCTATCTTCAGTGCAGTGGGCAGCTGGGAGGAGGTGTTCTTATTCTCCATGGACTTTACAGTGTCCCAGAACTTTTTTGAGTTAGTGTTGCAAGAAGCAAATTTCTGCTTGAAAAAGCTAGCCTTGGCTTTTCTAACTGCCTGTGTATAATGGTTTCTAGCTTCCCTGAACAGCTGCATATCACGGGGGCTGTTCGATGCTAATGCAGAACGCCATAGGATGTTTTTGTGTTGGTTAAGGGCAGTCAGGTCTGGGGAGAACCAAGGGCTATATCTGTTCCTGGTTCTAAATTTCTTGAATGGGGCATGTTTATTTAAGATGGTTAGGAAGGCATTTTTAAAAAATATCCAGGCATCCTCTACTGACGGGATGAGGTCAATATCCTTCCAGGATACCCCGGCCAGGTCGATTAGAAAGGCCTCCTCGCTGAAGTGTTTCAGGGAGCGTTTTACAGTGATGAGAGGAGGTCGTTTGACCGCTGACCCATTACGGATGCAGGCAATGAGGCAGTGATCGCTGAGATCTTGGTTGAAGACAGCAGAGGTGTATTTAGAGGGGAAGTTGGTTAGGAGGATATCTATGAGGGTGCCCGTGTTTAAGGCTTTGGGGAGGTACCTGGTAGGTTCATTGATAATTTGTGTGAGATTGAGGGCATCAAGTTTAGATTGTAGGATGGCTGGGGTGTTAAGCATGTTCCAGTTTAGGTCGCCTAGCAGCACGAGCTCTGAAGATAGATGGGGGGCAATCAGTTCACATATGGTGTCCAGAGCACAGCTGGGGGCAGAGGGTGGTCTATAGCAGGCGGCAACGGTGAGAGACTTGTTTTTAGAGAGGTGGATTTTTAAAAGTAGAAGTTCAAATTGTTTGGGTACAGACCTGGATAGTAGGACAGAACTCTGCAGGCTATCTTTGCAGTAGATTGCAACACCGCCCCCTTTGGCAGTTCTATCTTGTCTGAAAATGTTGTAGTTTGGAATTAAAATGTCTGAATTTTTGGTGGTCTTCCTAAGCCAGGATTCAGACACAGCTAGAACATCCGGGTTGGCAGAGTGTGCTAAAGCAGTGAATAGAACAAACTTAGGGAGGAGGCTTCTAATGTTAACATGCATGAAACCAAGGCTATTACGGTTACAGAAGTTGTCAAAAGAGAGCGCCTGGGGAATAGGAGTGGAGCTAGGCACTGCAGGGCCTGGATTCACCTCTACATCGCCAGAGGAACATAGGAGGAGTAGAATAAGGGTGCGGCTAAAAGCAATAAGAATTGGTCGTCTAGAACGTCTGGAACAGAGAGTAAAAGGAGGTTTCTGGGGGCGATAAAATAGCATCAAGGTATAATGTACAGACAAAGGTAAGGTAGGATGTGAATACAGTGGAGGTAAACCTAGGTATTGAGTGATGAAGAGAGAGATATTGTCTCTAGAAACATCATTGAAACCAGGAGATGTCATTGCATGTGTGGGTGGTGGAACTAATAGGTTGGATAAGGTATAGTGAGCAGGACTAGAGGCTCTACAGTGAAATAAGCCAATAAACACTAACCAGAACAGCAATGGACAAGACATATTGACATTAAGGAGAGGCATGCTTAGTCGAGTGATCAAAAGGGTCCAGTGAGTGGAGAGGTTGGTTGAGGGTCACAGCGATTTAGACAGCTAGCCAGGCCATCGGTAGCAAGCTAGCATAGGATGGAGTCTGTTGTTAGCCACCTCTTGCGTTCGGTCAGTAGATTAGTGGGGTTCCGTGTGGTAGAGGGGATTAATCCAAATCACACAACAACAACAAAAATAAGAACAATAGATATAGTTATAGAGGCCCGAGAAGAAAACAATAATAATAAAAACAAATAAAATTGTCCGATTGTCTATTCAGATAGCAGCCGGTAAGACAGCTAACGGTTAGCGGGCCGCAGATGGGCGTTCAGGTAACGTCGCGACAGAGGAGCCAGCCAGATCTCCTTCAGGTAGAAAACGTCCAGTTGTGAAGGCCCGGTGGGGCTCCGCGTAGGCAGTGAAACGGGTCCGGATAGGTGACTGCAGCCCAGGAGTGAATGATGGAACTCAGGAGTGATTGACGGAGCTGGCCAGCACCGGAACAATCGATGTTTGCTCCGGAATCGACGAAAGCCGACTGTCACACGGATAGCAGCTAGCTAGCTGTGAGATCCGGGTATGAATGTCCAGAGAGCAGTTGAAATCCAGGGACATGGAGAGAAAAATTGGTCCGGTATGTTCCGTTCCGAGCCGCGCTGCGCCGTTATAGCTTCCTGTGCCAACCGGAAGTGCCTTAAATGGTGTCATAGGTGCTTTTTCGAAGGGTTAAAAAAGTCAGATCTTTTCAAAACTTCATATGTGTGATTAGGCAACCCTCGTGAACTGTAAATCAGTCATGTCTCCCATAAAATTTCCAATAAAAAAATCACACACACACAGCTAGGAGAGAGGGACAGAGTGTGGTGCGTAGAGACAGACAGTGCCTGCAATAGTTACCTTTGTTCAACCTAAAAAAGAACCGTCAGACCTAGAGTTCTGAAACTTTAGAAACCTGTTCTAGACCACAGGTTGATAGTGCGTGGTGAGTTACTTGGCACTAGAAGGTTCTCGGACCGAGAAACAGCCTCGTACATTTGCAATGACTTCAATTCATTTTGACCATTACGAAAATGATGACGTTTAGAAAAGTCTCAGAGATGCAAGACTAGGTGCATTGAAACTGGCTCGGCCCATAGAGACGGAGCCCAATGTTTCTGTCCAATTGCTCATTCAAGGACCCCGTAGCAAGGCATGGAAAAAAGTTGATTTTCAGCACCAATTAAGGTCTTTCTCAGGCACCGAAGGACCGATCGCGCCGAAACTCGGGATTCGGGGTCGCCTCACATAGGCCTAGACATGATGTCAGAACTGGACCCGCAGCTAGAATGTAACTATGTGTTTTACGTTTTTATTATTTTAAACTGAAGGCGCTGTGAATTATGGGCCTGCTCTGAAACATGTGATAGTTGGCTTCTAAATGAGTTGGAAAAAGTGGGTTTGGTGTCAGATGGTATCAGTTTGGTGTCAGAATGACATCTAATTGACTGATGGACACTGACTTGCTAGTTGACTTTTGTACATTTGCAATATGTTTAAACGGAGAGGGACCATCACCAAAATGGCATTCTGAAATCAACACTAAAAATGGCATCACCATAGTCTCCAGACTGTGCCTAGTTCAACGAGACGCCCCGCTTGACCGTAGCTCGCTCTGAGTGCAGCGACCTTGGAAAAAAAGAAGGCCCAAAATGAAGCCTGGCCCTAAATGTCATTTGCTTTTGGGTGCCAGTGAGAGAACCGTTAGGGTGAGAAGCACACTTCGACCTCAGGTACGTTCCGGAGGTCCTCCCAATCTGTGCAAGCCTAACCTTGACCGTGTGGCATTAACCCTTAACAGTAAAACAGGGTTTTTTGATCTCACCGATTACAATGACATCTCTCCCCATAGGAATATATTGCCTGCTCCCCTAAATTCAACCTAGAGCCTATGTGGGTTAATAATGCCTTATGAACCTGTCTTCAATGACAATCCCTCAGGCCACTATGAGGTCTACCTGTGTCGATTCTAAGCTTCCTGGAGCAACCGGAAGTGGTTAAATTCACCCAAAATGTATTTTGATGTATATAACCTGCAAATGTCAAAATGACTGCTGTCACCCTGTGTAGATCGGTCAATTCTTAACATAAAGACTTTAAACTCAGGATTCTGTACGAGCATACCCCAAGAAAGATATGTGTTTTCTTATAGCTTCCTGTGCCAACCGGAAGTGCCTTTAATTGGGTCACAGTGTCTGTTTCGAAGAGTTAAAAAAGTCACATCTTTCCAAAACGTCATATGTGTGACTAGGTAACCCTCATGAACTGTAAATCAGTCATTTCTCCCAACAGATGTCAAAGAAAAGCTCTCTCTCACACACACACACACAGACACACACACACAGCAAGGATGGAGTAACAAAGTGTGGTGCTTAAAGACACAGAGAGCAGGCAATGGCATTACCATAATCTCTAGGCCTTGCCGAGTTCAACGAGATATCCCGCTTGACCGTAGCTTGCTCGGTCTAAGCGCAGCGACCATGAGAAAAGTAGGCCCAAAATGAAGCCTGCCCCTCAACGTCATTTGCTTTTGGGTAACAGTGAGAGAACCGTTAGGGTGCGAAGCACAATTCGACCTCAGGTACGTTCCTGAGGTTCTCCCGATCTGTGCAAGCCTAACCTTGACCGCGTGGCATTAACCCTTAATAGTTAAAAGAAGGTGTTTACATCAAACAGTTTGCAATGACTTCTCTCCCCATAGGAATACATTGCCTGCACCCCTGAATTCAACCTGAAGCCTATGTGGGTTATGAATGCCGTATGAACCTGTCTTCAATGACAATCCATCAGGCCACTATGAGGTCTACCTGTGTTGATTCTAAGTTTCCTGGAGCAACCGGAAGGGATTAAATTCACCCAAAAAGTGTTTTGATATACATAACCTGCAATTTTCAAAATCACTGCATTCAACCCTGTGTAGATCAGTCAATTCTGAACATGAATACTTAAAACGTAGGATTCTGTAAGATCCTACCTCAATCAAGACATGTGTTAACGTATAGCTTCCTGTACCAACCAGAAGTGCTTTAAAATGGTGTCATAGGTGCTGTTTCGAAGGGTTAGAAAGGTTCGATCTTTTTAAAACTTCATATGTGTGATTAAGCAACCCTCATGAACTGTAAATCAGTCATTTTTCCCAACAGATGTCTAAGAAAAGCTCTCTAACACACACACACACACACACACACACACACACACACACACACACACACACACACACACACACACAGCAAGGATGGAGTGACAAAGTGCGGTGCTCAAAGACACACAGAGCCTACAATGGCATTTCCATATTCTCAAGGCCGTGCCGAGTTCAACGAGATGCCCCGCTTGACCGTACCTCGCTCTGAGTGCAGCGACCTTGACAAAAAGAAGGCCCAAAATGAAGCCTGGCCCTAAATGTCATTTGCTTTTGGGTGCCAGTGAGAGAACCGTTAGGGTGAGAAGCACACTTCGACCTCAGGTACGTTCCGGAGGTCCTCCCAATCTGTGCAAGCCTAACCTTGACCGTGTGGCATTAACCCTTAACAGTAAAACAGGGTTTTTTGATCTCACCGATTACAATGACATCTCTCCCCGTAGGAATATATTGCCTGCTCCCCTAAATTCAACCTAGAGCCTATGTGGGTTAATAATGCCTTATGAACCTGTCTTCAATGACAATCCCTCAGGCCACTATGAGGTCTACCTGTGTCGATTCTAAGCTTCCTGGAGCAACCGGAAGTGGTTAAATTCACCCAAAATGTATTTTGATGTATATAACCTGCAAATGTCAAAATGACTGCTGTCACCCTGTGTAGATCGGTCAATTCTTAACATAAAGACTTTAAACTCAGGATACTGTACGAGCATACCCCAAGAAAGATATGTGTTTTCTTATAGCTTCCTGTGCCAACCGGAAGTGCCTTTAATTGGGTCACAGTGTCTGTTTCGAAGAGTTAAAAAAGTCACATCTTTCCAAAACGTCATATGTGTGACTAGGTAACCCTCATGAACTGTAAATCAGTCATTTCTCCCAACAGATGTCAAAGAAAAGCTCTCTCTCACACACACACACACAGACACACACACACAGCAAGGATGGAGTAACAAAGTGTGGTGCTTAAAGACACAGAGAGCAGGCAATGGCATTACCATAATCTCTAGGCCTTGCCGAGTTCAACGAGATATCCCGCTTGACCGTAGCTTGCTCGGTCTAAGCGCAGCGACCATGAGAAAAGTAGGCCCAAAATGAAGCCTGCCCCTCAACGTCATTTGCTTTTGGGTAACAGTGAGAGAACCGTTAGGGTGCGAAGCACAATTCGACCTCAGGTACGTTCCTGAGGTTCTCCCGATCTGTGCAAGCCTAACCTTGACCGCGTGGCATTAACCCTTAATAGTTAAAAGAAGGTGTTTACATCAAACAGTTTGCAATGACTTCTCTCCCCATAGGAATACATTGCCTGCACCCCTGAATTCAACCTGAAGCCTATGTGGGTTATGAATGCCGTATGAACCTGTCTTCAATGACAATCCATCAGGCCACTATGAGGTCTACCTGTGTTGATTCTAAGTTTCCTGGAGCAACCGGAAGGGATTAAATTCACCCAAAAAGTGTTTTGATATACATAACCTGCAATTTTCAAAATCACTGCATTCAACCCTGTGTAGATCAGTCAATTCTGAACATGAATACTTAAAACGTAGGATTCTGTAAGATCCTACCTCAATCAAGACATGTGTTAACGTATAGCTTCCTGTACCAACCAGAAGTGCTTTAAAATGGTGTCATAGGTGCTGTTTCGAAGGGTTAGAAAGGTTCGATCTTTTTAAAACTTCATATGTGTGATTAAGCAACCCTCATGAACTGTAAATCAGTCATTTTTCCCAACAGATGTCTAAGAAAAGCTCTCTAACACACACACACACACACACACACACACACACACACACACACACACACACACAGCAAGGATGGAGTGACAAAGTGCGGTGCTCAAAGACACACAGAGCCTACAATGGCATTTCCATATTCTCAAGGCCGTGCCGAGTTCAACGAGATGCCCCGCTTGACCGTACCTCGCTCTGAGTGCAGCGACCTTGACAAAAAGAAGGCCCAAAATGAAGCCTGGCCCTAAATGTCATTTGCTTTTGGGTGGCAGTGAGAGAACCGTTAGGGTGAGAAGCACTATTCGACCTCAGGTACGTTCCTGAGGTCCTCTCGATCTGTGCAAGCCTAACCTTGATCGTGTGGCATTAAGCCTTAACCTCTTGAATCTAGGGGGCAGTATTGTCATTTTTTGAAAAATAACGTCCCCAAAGTAAACGGCTATTTTGTCAGGACAAAATGCTAGAATATGCATATAATTGACAGCTTAGGATAGAAAAGACTCTAAAGTTTCCAAAACTGTAAAAATATTGTCTGTGGGTATAACAGAACTGATATTGCAGGCGAAAGCCTGAGAAAAATCCAAACAGGAAGGGATTCTTATTTAGAAGGCTCTGCGTTCCTATGCGTCCCTATTGAGCAGTGAATGAGATATCAACCAGATTCATTTTTCTATGGCTTCCCTAATGTGTCTAGTGTCACAATACATAGTTTCAGGCTTTTATTTTGAAAAATTCGGCTGAACGTCAACATTGCGTCAGTGGTCAGCTGAAGTCTCTCAGAGTGTTTTGTGCGTAAAGGACAAATGCGGCCATTGTTTCTCTCTATCCTACTAAGAAGCCACCAGTGCTGGTTGATATATTATCGAATAGATATTTGAAAAACACCTTGAGGATGGATTATAAACAACGTTTGCCATGTTTCTGTCTATATTATGGAGTTAATTTGGAATATTTTTCGCCGTTGTAGTGACCGCAATTTCCGGTCGATTTCTCAGCCAAATGTGAAGAACAAACAGAGCTATTTCGCCTACAAAAATAATATTTTTGGAAAAAAGGAACATTTGCTATCTAACTGGGAGTCTCTTTAGTGAAAACATCCGAAGCTCATCAAAGGTAAACGATTTAATTTGATTTTCTGATTTTCGTGACCAGGTTGCCTGCTGCTAGCTAGTCATAATGCTATGCTAGGCTATCGATAAACTTACACAAATGCTTGGCTTGCTTTGGCTGTAAAGCATATTTTCAAAATCTGAGATGACAGGGTGATTAACCGTCTGAATCGCCGCGTCCCAAACACTCACTGGACCCATATTTACTTTCAATCTCTTTTCAATTTTTAATTTGTTTATACCTTCCGGTAACCTGCCTCACCCAATGTGATACGGAATCGCTATTATTTTTAATTTTTAGAACACACTCAAGAACCTCCAGAAGCTAACCAGCTAACTAGCTACAAGCTATTTAGTCATTGTTAGCCACTGCTAGCGGCTTTTACCTTACCTGGATAATACTCGCCAGTCCAGCTTCCCTGCCCCATCCACCGCTGCCCCCTGGACACTGATCACTTGGCTACATAGCTGATGAATGCTGGACTGTCCATTAATCACGGTACTCCATTCTGCTTGTTTATGTTTTATCTGTCGGCCCCAGCTGCACTCAGGCTCTGTGTGTAGTTAATCCGACCCTCCCTGCCTAGTCAACGCCATTTTACCTGCTGTTGTTGTGCTAGCTGATTAGCTGTTGTTGTCTCACCTACTGTTTTAGCTACTGTTTTAGCTAGCTCTCCCAATTCAACACCTGTGATTACTGTATGCCTCGCTGTATGTCTCTCTCAAATGTCAATATGCCTTGTATACTGTTGTTCAGGTTAGTTATCATTGTCTTAGTTTACAATGGAGCCCCTAGTTCCACTCTTCATACCCCTGATACCTCCTTTGTCCCACCTCCCACACATGCGGTGACCTCACCCATTACAACCAGCATGTCCAGAGATACAACCTCTCTCATCATCACCCAGTGCCTGGGCTTACCTCCGCTGTAGCCGCACCCCACCATACCACTGTCGGCGCATTATGCCCTGAATATATTCTACCATGCCCAGAAATCTGCTCCTTTTATTCTCTGTCCCCAACGCTCTAGAAGACCAGTTTTGATAGCCTTTAGCCGCACCCTCATTCTACTCCTCCTCTGTTCCGCGGGTGATGTGGAGGTAAACCCAGGCACTGCATGTCGCCAGGCACCCTCATTTGTTGACTTCTGTGATCGAAAAAGCCTTGGTTGCATGCATGTCAACATCAGAAGCCTCCTCCCTAAGTTTGTTTTACTCACTGCTTTAGCACACTCTGCTAACCCTGATGTCCTCGCCGTGTCTGAATCCTGGCTCAGGAAGGCCACCAAAAATTCTGAGATTTCCATACCCAACTATAACATTTTCCGTCAAGATAGAACTGCCAAAGGGGGAGGAGTTGCAGTTTACTGCAGAGATAGCCTGCAAAGTAATGTCATACTTTCCAGGTCCATACCCAAACAGTTCGAACTACTAATTTAGAAAATTACTCTCTCCAGAAATAAGTCTCTCACTGTTGCTGCCTGCTACCGACCCCCCTCAGCTCCCAGCTGTGCCCTAGACACCATTTGTGAATTGATCGCCCCCCATCTAGCTTCAGAGTTTGTTCTGTTAGGTGACCTAAACTGGGATGTGCTTAACACCTCGGCAGTCCTACAATCTAAGCTAGATGCCCTCAATCTCACACAAATCATCAAGGTACCCACCCACCAGGTACAACCTTAAATCTGTAAACAAGAGCACCCTCATAGACGTCATCCTGACCAACTGGCCCTCCAAATACACCTCCGCTGTCTTCAACCAAGATCTCAGCGATCACTGCCTCATTGCCTGTATCCGCTACGGAGTCGCAGTCAAACGACCACCCCTCATCACTGTCAAACGCTCCCTAAAAGACTTCTGTGAGCAGGCCTTTCTAATCGACCTGGCCCGGGTATCCTGGAAGGACATTGACCTCATCCCGTCAGTTGATGATGCCTGGTCATTCTTTAAAAGTAACTTCCTCACCATTTTAGATAAGCATGCTCCGTTCAAAAAATGCAGAACTAAGAACAGATACAGCCCTTGGTTCACCAGACCTGACTGCCCTCGACCAGCACAAAAATATCCTGTGGCGGACTGCAATAGCATCGAATAGTCCCCGCGATATGCAACTGTTCAGGGAAGTCAGGAACCAATACACGGAGTCAGTCAGGAAAGCTAAGGCCAGCTTTTTCAGGCAGAAGTTTGCATCCTGTAGCTCCAACTCCAAAAAGTTCTGGGACACTGTGAAGTCCATGGAGAACAAGAGCACCTCCTCCCAGCTGCCCACTGCACTGAGGCTAGGTAACACGGTCACCACCGATAAATCCATGATTATCGAAAACTTCAACAAGCATTTCTCAACAGCTGGCCATGCCTTCCGCCTGGCTACTCCAACCTCAGCCAACAGCTCCGCCCCCCCCGCAGCTACTTGCCCAAGCCTCTACAGGTTCTCCTTTACCCAAATCCAGATAGCAGATGTTCTGAAAGAGCTGCAAAACCTGGACCCGTACAAATCAGCTGTGCTTGACAATCTGGACCCTCTATTTCTGAAACTATCCGCCGCCATTGTCGCAACCTCTATTACCAGCCTGTTCAACCTCTCTTTCATATCGTCTGAGATCCCCAAGGATTGGAAAGCTGCCGCGGTCATCCCCCTCTTCAAAGGGGGAGACACCCTGGACCCAAACTGTTACAGACCTATTTCCATCCTGCCCTGCCTATCTAAGGTCTTCGAAAGCCAAGTCAACAAACAGGTCACTGACCATCTCGAATCCCACCGTACCTTCTCCGCTGTGCAATCTGGTTTCCGAGCCGGTCACGGGTGCACCTCAGCCACGCTCAAGGTACTAAACGATATCATAACCGCCATCGATAAAAGACAGTACTGTGCAGCAGTCTTCATCGACCTTGCCAAGGCTTTCGACTCTGTCAATCACCATATTCTTATCGGCAGACTCAGTAGCCTCGGTTTTTCGGATGACTGCCTTGCCTGGTTCACCAATTACTTTGCAGACAGAGTTCAGTGTGTCAAATCGGAGGGCATGCTGTCCGGTCCTCTGGCAGTCTCTATGGGGGTGCCACAGGGTTCAATCCTCGGGCCGACTCTTTTCTCTGTATATATCAATGATGTTGCTCTTGCTGCGGGCGATTCCCTGATCCACCTCTACGCAGACGACACCATTAGTTTCAATATATTTATGTCCGTTATGCTAATTAGTGTCAGTTGATAATCACGCTCCCGGACCCGGGATGGGTAGTATCACTTAACAGTAAATCAGGGTTTTTAGATCTTACAGATTACAATGACTTCTCTCCCCATAGGAATACATTGCCTGCTCCTCTAAAGTCAACCTAAAGCCTATGTGGGTTATGAATGCCTTATGAACCTGTCTTCGATGACAGTCCATCAGGCTACAATGAGGTCTACATGTGTTGATTGTAAGCTACCTGAAGCAACCGGGAGTGGTTAAAATCACCCTAAAAGTGATTTTCCATACCCAACCTGCAGTTTGATAGAAATAGTGCATTCAACCCTGTGTAAATCAGTCAGTTCTTAACGTATAGACTTACAACTCAGGATTCTGTAAAAGCATACCCCAATGAGGATATGTCTTTACTGTTAGCTTCCTGTGCCAACCGGAAGTGCCATAATTGGTGTCAGAGGGGCTTTTTCGAAGGGTTAAAAAAGTCAGATCTTTCCAAAACTTCATATGTGCGATTAGGCAACCCTCATGAACTGTAAATCAGTCATGTCTCCCATAAAATTTCAAAGAAAACTAAATCACACACACAGCTTGGAAGGAGGGACACATTGGGGTGCGTAGAGAAAGATAGTGCCTGCAAATAGTTACCTTTGTTCGAGCTAAAAATGAACCGTCAGACCTAGAGTTCTGAAACTTTAGAAACCTGTTCTAGACCTCAGGTCGATAGTGCGTGGTGAGTTACATGGCTCTAGAAGGTTCTCGGACCGAGAAACAGCCTCGTACATTTGCAATAACTTCAATTCAAGACTAGGTGCATTGCGACCGCCTCGGCCCATATTGACGGACCCCAACGTTTCTGTCCGATAGCTCATTCAAGGACCCCGTAGCAAGGCATGGAAAAAAGTGAATTTTCAGCACCAATTAGGGTCTTACTTGGGCACCAAATGACCTATCGAGCCAAAACTTGGGATTCGGGGTCACCTCATAATTTCAGAACTGAACCCACAGCTAGAACATAACTATGTGTTTATGTTTTTATTATGGTTTGAACAGAAGGCATTGTGCATTTTGGGCCAGCTCTGAAGTATGTGATAGTTGGCTTCCAAACGAGTTGGAAAAAGTGGGTGTGGTGTCAGTTTGTATCAGTTTGGTGTCAGAATGATATCTAATTGACTGATGGACACTGACTTGCTGGTGACTTTTGTCCATTTGCAATATGTTTAAACAGTGAGGTACCATCACCAAAGTGACATTCTGAAATCAACCCCAACGAGTGGTGGAGAGGAACCTCAATCACTGCCCAGCTATCCCGAGTTCATCGGGCCAGTCAATTTCGCATTCCTGCAGGATTTTTGAGCATGCGAAATTCGTGATGGTAAATGCCCATTGAAACATATTACAAATGTACGTGCATTTGCAATATGATTCAACAGTGAAAAAACATCACCAAATGGACATGATGAAATCAACACAACGAGCGATGGAGAGGAACCACTATCACTGCCCGGCCATCCTGTGTTCATCAGGCCAGTCAATTTTGTATTTCTGCACGATTTTTGAGCATGACAAATTCGTGATGGTAAATGCCCATTGAAACATATTGCAAATGCACGTGCATTTCAAATTCATGATGATGCATGGCAAATTGACATAACATCCTGATTTGGCATTTTCAAATCTTTCATATTGCATTTGGACATTTCTTCTTGCATTTGGCCAAAAAATAGTGACTTTTGACTTCCTATGAAATCATATTGCAAATGGACAAAACATATGCTTTATGCACAAGTAAACATTTTAAAAAAAAATGATGATAATAAAATTTGACAAAAGTATATTCATACAGTTCTTATACATGATTAATTGACAAAAAATTGAAAGAATTTCGAAAAACGATCCAGAAAGCACTTTTTTAAGGGGGTGATACGTCTTTGAAAAAATGTTCAGTTTTTCAAAGTTTTACTTTTGGATGTTGACGTGTGTTACATTTGCAATATGAAAAACCACGGTGGAGCGCACTCGACATCTGTTGGATTTTTAAAGTGTAACACCTGGCATTTGCCATATGGCATTTGCAATCAACTTTGAATGAAACGACGCCAAATTGAGTGGTATTGGACACCGTGTATATGGTTTGTCCAGTGCCAATGACTTCCCATTCATTTTTGTACATTTCAGTACATTTCAGGGGGGTGATCCCTTACATACCACCACAGACTGAGGCTGGCACTAAGACCGCATTGAATGAGCTGTATACCGCCATAAGCAAACAAGATAACGCTCACCCAGAGGAGGCGCTCCTAGCAGCCGGGACTTTAATGCAGGGAAACTGAAATCTGTTTTATACATTTCCATCAGCATGTTAAATGTGCAACCAGAGGGAAAAAGACTCTGGACCACCTTTACTCCACACACAGTGACGCATACAAGGCTCTCCCTCCATTTGGCAAATCTGACCATAATTCTATCCTTCTGATTCCTGCTTACAAGCAAACATTGAAACATGAAGCACCAGTGACTCGATCAATAAAAAAGTGGTCAGAGGAAGCAGATGCTAAGCTACAGGACTATTTTGCTAGCACAGATTGGAATATGTTCCGGCATTCCTCCAGTTGCATTGAGGAGCCCACCACATCACATGGGGCGGCAGGTAGCCTAGTGATTAGAGCGTTGGACTGTTGTTCTGCCCCTGAACAAGGCAGTGCACTGTTCGTAGGCCATCACTGTAAATAAGAATTTGTTCTTAACTGACTTGCCTAGTTAAATTAAATAAAAAAATAATAATTAAAATAAATCTGTCATTGGCTTCATCGATGACTTTGTCCCCACAGTGACCCTACGTACGTACCCCAACCAGAAGCCATAGATTACATGCAACATCTGCACTGAGCTAAAGGCTAGAGCTGCCGCTTTCAAGGAGCGGGACTCTAACGCGGAAGCTTATAAGAAATCCCGCTTTGCCCTCCGACAAACCATCAAACAGGCAAAGCTTCAATACAGGACTATGATCAAATTGAACTACACCGGCTCTGACGCTCGTCGGATGTGGCAGGGCTTGCAAACCATGACAGACTACAAAGGGAAGCGCTGCCCAGTGACACAAGCCTACCAGATGAGCTAAACTACTTCTATGCTCGCTTCGATTAAAATAACACTGAAAAAATGCATGAGAGCACTAGCTGTTCCAGAAGACTGGGTGATCACGCTCTCCGCAGACGATGTGAGTAAGACCTTTAAACAGGTCAAAATTCACAAGGCCGCAGGGCCAGACAGGCTACCAGGACGTATACTGCGAGCATGCGCTAACCAACTGGCAAATGTCTTCACTGACATTTTCAACCTCTCCCTGTCCGAGTATGTAATAACAACATGTTTTAAGTAGACCACCATAATCCCTGTGCCCAAGAACACTAAGGTAACCTGCCTAAATGACTACCGACCCATAGCACTCACGTCTGTAGCCATGAAGTGCTTTGTAAGGCTGGTCATGGCTCAAATCAACATCATTATCCCAGAAACCCTAGACCCACTCCAATTTGCATACCGCCCCAACAGATCCACAGATAATGCAATCTCTCTTGCACTCCACACTGCCCTTTCACACCTGGACAAAAGGAACACCTATGTGAGAATGCTATTCATTGATGACAGCTCAGCGTTCAATACCATTGTGCCCTCAAAGCTCATCAATAAGCAAAGGACCGTGGGACTAAACACCTCCCTCTGCAACTGCATCCTGGACTTCCTGCCCCCAGGTGGTAAGGGAAGGTAAAAAATACATCCGCCACAGAATCTCAACACAGGGGCCCATCAGGGGTGCGTGCTCAGCCCCCTTTTGTACTCCTTGATCACTCGTGACTGCATGGCCAGGCAAGACTCAAACACCATCATTACATTTGCCGATGACACAGCAGTGGTAGGCCTGATCAACGACGAGACAGCCTATAGGGAGGAGGTCAGAGACCTGGCCATGTGGTGCCAGGACAACAACCTCTCCCTCAACGTGATCAAGACAAAGGAAATGATTGTGGACAACAGGAAAAAGAGGACCGAGCACGCCCCCATTCTCATCGATTGGGCTGATGTGGAGCAGGTTGAGAACTTCAAGTTCCTTGGTCTCCACATCACCAACAAACTATCATGGTCCAAGCACACCAAGACAGTCGTAAAGAGGGCACGACAAAACCTATTCTCCCTCAGGAGACTGAAAAGATTTGGCATGGGTCCTCAGATCCTTAAAAGGTTCCACAGCTGCACCATCCTGACCAGTTGATTTACTGCCTGGTATGGCAACTGCTCAGCCTCCGACCGCAAGGCACTACAGAGGGCAATGCGAATGGCCCAGTACATCACTGGAGCCAAGCTTCCTGCCATCCAGGACCTCTATACCAGGTGGTGTCAGAGGAAGGCCCTAAAAATTGTCAAAGACTCCAGCCACCCTAGTCATAGACTGTTCTCTCTGCTACTGCACGGCAAGAGGTACCGCAGCACCAAGTCTAGTTCCAAGAAGCTTCTAAACAGCTTCTACCCCCAAGCCATAAGACTCCTGAACATCTAATCAAATGGCTGCCCAGACTATTTGCATTGACCCCCCCTTTTACACCGCTGCTACTCCCTGTTGTTATCATTTATGCATAGTTACTTTAATAACTCTACATACATGTACATATTACCTCAATTAACCGGTGTCCCTGCCCATTGACTCTGTACCGGTACACCCCTATATATCAAATCAAATGTTATTTGTCACATACACATGGTTAGCAGATGTTAATGCGAGTAATGCGAAGTGCTTGTGCTTTTAGTTCCGACAGTGCAGTAATATCTAACAAGTAATCTAACAATTTCCCAACCTCAACCTAATACACACAAGTCTAAAGGGGTGAATGAGAATATGTATGTGTTCATATGGATGAGCGATGGCCGAGCGGCATAGGTAAGGCGCAATAGATGGTATAAATAACAGTATATACATGTGATATGAGTAATGGGAAGATATGTAACCATTATTAAAGTGGCATTATTTAGAGTAGCATTGTATAAAGTGACTAGTGATCGATCGGGTCTCAATGTAGGCAGCAGCCTCTTTTTTGCTGTTTAGCAGTCTGATGGCCTTGAGATAGAAGCTGTTTTTCAGTCTCTCGGTCCCAGCTTTGATGCACCTGTACTGACCTCGCCTTCTGGATGGTAGCGAGGTGAAGAGGCAATGGCTCAGGTGGTTGTTGTCCTTCATGATCTTTTTGGCCTTCCTGTGACATCGGGTGCTGTAGGTGTCATGGAGGGCAGGTAGTTTGCCCTCTGTAATGCATTTTGCAGACCGCACAACCCTCTGGATAGGCTTGCGGTTGAGGGCAGTGCAGTTGCCGTACCGGGCTGTGATACAGCCCGACAGGATGCTCTCGATTGTGCATCTGTAACACTTTGTCAGGGTTTTGGGTGACAAGCCACATTTCTTCAGGCTCCTGAGGTTGAAGAGGCGCTGTTGCGCATTCTTCACCACAGTGTCTGTAGGGTGGACCATTTCAGTTTGTCTGTGATGTGTACTCCTAGGAACTTAAAACTTTCCACCTTCTCCACTGCTGTCCTTTTGATGTGGATAGGGGGGTGCTCCCACTGCTGTTTCCTGAAGTCCACGATCATCTCCTCTGTTTTGTTGACGTTGAGTGAATTTCCTGACACCACACTCCGAGGACCCTCACCTCCTCCCTGTAGGCCGTCTCGTCGTTGTTTGTAATCAAGCCCGCTACTATTGTGTTGTCTGCAAACTTGATGATTGAGTTGGAGGCGGGCATGGCCACGCAGTCATGGGTGAACAGGGAGCACAGGAGGGGGCAGAGCACGCACCTTTGTGGGGCCCCAGTGTTGAGGGTCAGCGAGTGGAGATGTTGTTTCCTTCCTTCACCCCCTGGGGGCGGCCCGTCAGGAAGTCCAGGACCCAATTTCACAGGGCAGGGTTGAGACCCAGGGCCTCCAGCTTGATGATGAGATTGGAGGGTACTATGATGTTGAATACTGAGCTGTAGTCAATGAACAGCATTCTTACATAGGTATTCCTTTTGTCCAGATGGGATAGGGCAGTGTGCAGTATGATGGCGATTACATCGTCTGTGGACCTGTTGGGGCGGTATGCAAACTGATGTGGGTCTTGGGTGGCCGGTAAGGTGGAGGTGATATGATCCATGACTAGTGTCTCAAAGCACTTCATGATGACAGAGGTGAGTACTATGGGCGGTAGTCATTTAGTTCAGTTACCTTTGTCTTCTTGGGTACAGGAACAATGGTAGCCCTCTTGAAGCATGTGGGGACAACAGACTGAGATAGGGAGCGATTGAATATATCTGTAAACACACCAGTCAGCTGGTCTGCGCATGCTCTGAGAACTCGGCTAGGGATGTCGTCTGGGCAAGCAGCCTTGCGAGGGTTATCACGTGTAAATGTTTTACTCACGTCAGACACAGAGAAAGCGAGGGGGTGGCGCAGTCCTTGTTTGCTTGCCGCGATGGTGGCACTGTGTTATCGACAAAACGGGCAGAGAAGGTGTTTAGTTTGTCTGGAAGCGTGACGTTGGTGTCCGTGACGGGGCTGGTTTTCTTTTTGTAGTCCGTGATTTCCTGTAGACCCTGCCACATACAGTGGGGAGAAAAAGTATTTGAAACACTGCCGATTTTGCAGGTTTTCCTACTTACAAAGCATGTAGAGGTCTGTCATTTTTTTTATCATAGGTACACTTCAACTGTAAGAGACAGAATCTAAAACAAAATTTCAGAAAATCACAGTGTTTGATTTTTAAGTAATTGATTTGCATTTTATTGCATGACATAAGTATTTGATCACCTACCAACCAGTAAGAATTCCGGCTTTCACATACCTGTTAGTTTTTCTTAAAGAAGCCCTCCTGTTCTCCACTCATTACCTGTATAAAGACACCTGTCCACACACTCAATCAAACAGACTCCAACCTCTCCAAGATGGCCAGGACCATAGAGCTGTGTAAGGACATCAGGGATGCAATTGTAGACCTGCACAAGGCTGGGATGGGCTACAGGACAATAAGCAAGCAGCTTGGTGGAAAGGCAACAACTGCTGGCGCAATTATTAGAATGTGGATGAAGTTCATGATGACGGTCAATCACCCTCGGTCTGGGGCTCCATGCAAGATCTCGCCTCGTGGGGCATCAATGATCATGAGGAAGGTGAGGGATCAGCCTAGAACTACACGACAGGAACTGCTCAATGACCTGAAGAGAGCTGGGACCACAGTCTCAAAGAAAACCATTAGTAACACACTATGACGTCATGGTTAAAATCCTGCAGCACACGTGAGGTCCCCCTGCTCAAGCCAGCGCATGTCCAGGTCTGTCTGAAGTTTGCCAATGACCATCTGGATGATCCAGAGGAGGAATGGGAGAAGGTCATGTGGTCTGATGAGACAAAAATAGAGCTTTCTGGTATAAACTCCACTCGCTGTGTTTGGAGGAAGAAGAAGGATGAGTACAACCCCAAGAACACCATCCCAACCGTGAAGCATGGAGGTGGAAACATCATTCTTTGGGGATGCTTTTCTGCAAAGGGGACAGGACGACTACACCGTATTGAGGGGAGGATGGATGGGGCCATGTATCGCAAGATCTTGGCCAACAACCTCCTTCCCTCAGTAAGAGCATTGAAGATGGGTCGTGGCTGGGTCTTCCAGCATGACAACGACCCGAAACACACAGCCAGGGCAACTAAGGAGTGGCTCCGTAAGAAGCATCTCAAGGTCCTGGAGTGGCCTTGCCAGTCTCCAGACCTGAACCCAATAGAAAATATTTGTAGGGAGCTGAAAGTCCGTATTTCCCAGCGACAGCCCCAAAACCTGAAGGATCTGGAGAAGGTCTGTATGGAGGAGTGAGCCAAAATCCCTGCTGCAGTGTGTGCAAACCTGGTCAAGAACTACAGGAAACTTATGATCTCTGTAATTGCAAACAAAGGTTTCTGTACCAAATATTAGGTTCTGATTTTCTGATGTCATGCAATAAAATGCAAGTTAATTACTTAATTAAAACCTCTTACTTCTACCCCCTCCTTTTTCGAACATTCTGCTAAAAATCGCGCAACTTTTCAGCGTCCTGCTACTCATGCCAGGAATATAGTATATGCATATGATTAGTATGTGTGGATAGAAAACACTCTGAAGTTTCTAAAACTGGTTAAATCACGGCTGTGACTATAACAGATCGTGTGTTTCATTGAAAAACGCAAGAAAAACTGCTCTCTGAAAGCTAAAAATAATTTCCATAAGTCACTTTCATGGGTTGTTAAAAGAGGACAAAATTTAATATCGACCTGCATGCAATTCATACAAATTCCACACGATGTCGCCATTGTCGTCATTTTCAATTGAATTTTTTGTTGGAAAATCCAAGTATCTGGCTTCCGTTTCTTCCAGTCTCCACCAGGACGCTGTAAATGTGGACAATGGCAGCCATTGATTTGCAGACGAGGAGCTATTGAATATACATCGCCCTGTAATCATTTTGATAGATTATAAACATTAACTAATACCTAAAGTTGGATTACAAAAGGATTTCGAAGTGTTTTGTGAAAGTTTATCGTCGACTTTTTTAATTTAAAAAAAATGACGCAGCGTTTAAAAACGATGTTTTTTTCTGAATGACACAGCTTCCATAGAAAGCTATTTTGGGTATATATGGACCGATTTAAACGAAAAAAAGACCCAATAGTGATGTTTATGGGGCATATAGGAGTGCCAAGAAAGAAGCTCGTCAAAGGTAATGAGTGTTTTATATTTTATTTCTACGTTTTGTGCTGCGTCGGATAAGCAGAGTCTTTGTTTACGTCGCATTCAGGCATTTTGAGGTGGTGCATGCTATCAGATAATACCTTCTCATGCTTTCGCCGAAAAGCATTTTAAAAATCTGACTTGTTGGCTAGATTCACAACGAGTGTAGCTTTAATTCAATACCCTGCTTGTGAATTTTGATCAAGGTTTGAGTTTTAACGAGTACATTTAGCATTTAGCGTAGCGCATTTGCATTTCCAGGTGCCTACTTGAGACATATGCGTCTCAAGTAGAATCAAGAAGTTAAAAATCATACAATGTGATTTTCTGGATTTTTGGATTTTTAGATTCAGTCTCTCACAGTTGAGGTGTACCTATGATAAAAATTACAGACCTCTACATGCTTTGTAAGTAGGAAAACCTGCAAAATCGGCAGTGTATCAAATACTTGTTCTCCCCACTGTACGTTTCGTGTCTGAGCTGTTGAATTGCGACTGCACCTTGTCCCTGTGCTGACATTTCGCTTGTTTGATTGCCTTGTGGAGGGAATAACTACACTGTTTATATTCAGTCATATTCCCAGACCTCTTTCTACGGATGGGATCGCACTTTTAGTTTTGTGCGAATGCCGCCATCCATCCACGGTTTCTGGTTAGGGTAGGTATTAATAGTCACAGTGGTTACAATATCTCCAATGCACTTCTTTATAAACGCACTCACAGAGTCAGCGTATAGGTCGATGTTGTTCTCTGAGGCTGACTGGAACATATTCCAGTCCGCATGATCAAAACAATCTTGAAGCATGGCTTCCAATTGGTCGAATCAGCATTGAATGGTTCTCGTAACTGGTGCATCCTGTTTGAGTTTCTGCCTATAGGACAGTAGGCGCAAGATGACGTTGTGGTCGGATTTGCCGAAGGGAGAGCGGGGGATGAATTTGTATGCATCGCGGAAGTTAGAGTAGCAGTGGTCGAGGGTCTTGCCCATGCGCGTAGTGAAATCAATATGCTGGTGGAATTTAGGTAGCCTTGTTCTCAAATTAGCTTTTTTTTAAATCCCCAGCTACTATAAATGCAGCCTCAGGATATATGGTTTCAGTTTGCATATAGTCCAGTGAAGCTCCTTGATGGCCTTCTTGATGTCTGCTTGAGGGGGAATGTACACAGCTGTGACAATAACTGACGACAATTCTCATGGTAGGTAAAATGGCTGGCGATTGTAAGGAATTCATGGGCCGGACGTGTAGAAGGACTTGAGTTCCTGTATGTGGTTACGATTACACCATGAGTCATTAATCATGAAGCATACACCCCCTCCCTTCCTCTTCCCAGAGAGGTGTTTGTCTCTGTCATCGTGATGCATGGTGAAGCCCGGTGGCTGAACCGATTCTGACAACATATCCCAAGAGAGCCATGGAAGGCAACCCTTGCTTAAATTTCATCTACCTTGTTGTCAAGAGACTGGACATTGGCTAGTAGTATTCTCAGGATCTGTGGGCGATGTGCACATCTATGAAGCCCGACCAAGTTGTTTTGGGTCGACTACTGGAATTAGATCCATTGTCCTGGCTGGTGGTCCATCAGAGGATCCGCTTCGGGAAAGTCGTATTCTTGGTCGTAATGTAGGTAAGTTGACATTGCTCTTATATCCAATAGTTTTTCCCAGGTGTAGGTAATAAGACTTAAGATTTCCTGGGGTAACAATGTGAGAAATAATACATAAAAAAACTAAATACTGCAAAGTTTCCTAAGAACTCGAAGCGAGACGACCATCTCTGTCGGCGCCATATTTAAAACCTGTTTAACCTCTTGGAACTCCCGGATCCGGGAGAATTGTAATCAACTGACACTAATTAGCAAAACGCAACGGACAAAAAATATTACTAGAAAATATTCATATTCATGAAATCACAAGTGAAATATATTCAAACACAACTTAGCCTTTTGTTAATCACCCTGTCATCTCAGAATTTGAAATTATGCTTTACAACCAAAGCAAGACAAGCATTTGTGTAAGTGTATCGATAGCCTAGCATAGCATTATGCATAGCTAGCAGCAGGCAGCTTGGTCACGAAAATCAGAAAAGCAATCAAATTAAATTGTTTACCTTTGATGAGCTTCGGATGTTTTCATTCACGAGACTCCCAGTTAGATAGCAAATGTTATTTTTTCCATAAAGATTATTTTTGTAGCCGAAATAGCTCCATTTGTTCTTCACATTTGGCTGAGAAATCGACCGCAAATTGTGGTCACGACAACGCCGAAAAATATTCCAAATTAGATCCACAATATCGACAGAAACATGGCAAACGTTTTTATAATCCATCCTCAAGGTGTTTTTCAAATATCTATTCGATAATATATCAACCGGGTCAGTTGGCTTCTTAGTAGGAGCGAGAGAAACAATGGCCGCATTTGTCTATTACGCACATATCACTCTGAGAGCCACCAGCTGACCACTGACGCAATTGTCGCTCACGCTAATTTTTCAAAATAAAAGCCTGAAACTATGTCTTGTGACACTAGACACATTAGGGAAGCCATAGAAAAATGAATCTGGTTGATATCCCTTTCACTGCTCAATAGGGACGCATAGGAACGCAGAGGTTTCTAAATAAGAGTCACTTCCTGATTGGATTATTCTCAGGCTTTCGCCTGCAATATCAGTTCTGTTATACTCACAGACAATATTTTTACAGTTTTGGAAACTTTAGAGTGTTTTCTATCCTAAGCAGTCAACTATATGCATATTCTATTATCTGGTCCTGAAAAATAGCCTGTTTACTTTGGGAACGTTATTTTTCCAAAAATGAAAATAGTGCCCCCTAGTTTGAAGAGGTTACCCGCTTATATAATCTCGCTATAATCTCGCTATTGTTATTTTACCACTGCTCTTTAATTACATTGGGGTCCATGCAGACTATCCGTTTTAAAAAAACTGCTGTGTTGGTTAGGGGCTCGTAAGTATTTCACTGTAAGGTCTACAGTTGTTGTATTCAGCACATGTGACTAATTCAATTTGATTTAGGTGTGCCAGAGGGGCATGGTTTTCTTTTGGGGGATATAGCATGTGAGTTGTTGGGATTGGTTAAAAAGACTGTAGAGGGGTCAGAAGCATGTTTTGAAGCCAAATCAGCCTAAATGTCAGTTCTGTGTGAAGGAGATCACATTTATTGGGGATAAGCTATCCTCAGAGGGTGTGCAGCCTGATCATGCAAAGGTCAAAGCTGTGAGGGAGATGGCTAATCCCACAAATAGGAAAGGCATTCAACGTGTTTTGGGTATGGTCAATTATTTGGGGACGTTTGTACCAAGTCTGTCAGCTAAAACAGTGAACTTCAGGACAAGACAGAGTTCTCGTGGAACAGTGAAACAATGTAAAGAACATTTTGGCTGAGGAGCCAGTGCAAACTTTTTTTTAACCTGACAGTCTTACCAAGGTGTCCACGGACACCTCCAAAGATGACATTGGAGCAGTGCTGCTTCAGGAGCAGCAAGGAATGTGGAAGCATGTGGCTAATGTGGCACGTTCTTTGACTGATGCTGAGAAGTGTTATGGTCAAATAGAAAAGGAGTGCCTAGGGTTGGTCGTTGGTTATGAAAAGTTTCACTGTTAGATTTATGGCTTACCAAAGGTGATTGTAGAAACAGATCATAAACCCTTTATTCCAATCTCTCTAAAAAATCTGAATGACATGCCTCCTCGTCTTCAAAGGATGATGATGAGATTGCAACGTTATGATTTTGTTCTAACCTATGTGCCTCGGTCATCTTTGGTGGTAGCAGATGCACTCTCAAGAGCTCCACCAGTGGTGGCCCAAATCAGCCTCCGTCAGGAGTCTCTGGAGGAGCTTGCCTTGCATGTGGATATGGTCATGGAGTCACTTCCTGTTTCTGAGCAGCAACTAAGGAGAATAGCTGAAGAGATCACAACAGATCCCAATCTTTCCAAGGTGATCCATAATCTGGAAAATGGCTGGCAAAAAGGCTCTTGTAAGCAGTATTTCCCACTAAGCACAGAGCTGTCAGGGGTAAATGGTGTGCTGTTGAAGAATAACAGAATGGTGATACCTACTTCAATGTGTCAGGAGATGCTAAAGATAGTACACGAAGGACATCTGGGAGCTGAGAAATGTAAGCGAAGGGCCAAAGAGTCCCTTTATTGGCCAATATACATTCTGACATTTAGCAAATGGTGGGAAATTGTGGCACATGTCTCAAATTTCATTATAGACTGCCCAAGGAGCCCATGGGTAAGGGAGAGGTACCCACCACAGCCTGGGAGAAGGTTGGAGTCGACTTGTTTCACTGCAATGGTAAGGACTGTTTGTTGACTCTCGACTACTTGTCAAATTACCCTGAAATTGCAGTCTTGTCCAGCACAACAGCAAAGACTTTCATTTTGCACTTGAAATAATTTTTTGCTAGGCATGGGATTCCCCTAGTTGTGGTTTCTGATAATGCACCTCAGTTTGCTTGCAGTGAGTTTAAGATGTTTGCAGAGCATTATGAGTTCAGACATATATTCTCTAGTCTGCTATATCCTAGAAGTAATGGAAAGGCTGAAAAAGGTGTGCAAATTGTGAAGAGAAAAAAGGCAGCACAGTGGGACTGATCCGTACTTGGCTTTATTGTCTTACAGAGCAGCTCGCTTGGAATTTGGCTGGTCACCTGCAGAAATCTTAATGGGGCGCAAGTTGCGTTCCAGGTTGCCTAGTTTCTGTCTGAATGACTGCCCATTACTAGTGAAGGATAGGGCCCTACAGCTGAGGTCAAGACAAAAATTCTACTACGACAAAACTGCTAGAGTGTTGTGTCGTGGAAATTTTCTGTATTTACCAAATCATGAGAGCAAACCACACACAAGTCAGAGTTAGTTATCACAAAGTCCATCTTTAATTATATGAGCTCCATCACAACCCTGTGACTCTCAGATGAATTCAGTGTCTATCAATGAATTCTCTGAGAGTTCCTTACACATTGCAACTGAGATCCTTTATAGCAAAGACAGACATACCCAGACAGCATTAGGCATAATTTATCGTTCAGCTTTGTCTCCTAAACTATGCTCTTTTCTCAAACTCAGAACCCAGCAAATCCTCCATATCAACAGCCATATATAAAATCCTGGCACACAGACATTGACTGGCACACAGACATTGTGGAGCCAAGAGATACACGCTTGACCTCTCCCCTCTCTCCGGCCCAAGCAACTTAGTCTTGACAGAGACCAGATACTGCAACCCCGCCACAGTTTTATACAAAAATAACATTCTGATGAGAAGTGACTTACAAACATATGATGAATATAAAACATCTTACCTATGTTACCAACTAATTCTGATTATTCTCCAACAGTTGTTACCGTTGGCAACTCAGGATGTGGTTCGAATTCGGGGTCCAGATTCATGGGATAGAAAGGCTATAGGATTAAAGGAGGTTGCGCCTTGGTCGTATACAGTCAGGAAAGAAAATGGGGCTGTGTATCGGCGCAATGGACAAAATCTTTTGAGAACTCAGGAGACGTTTGAGGACACTCAGGACACCGGCATACTGCTACTGGACACACAATGGAAAAAAACGAGAACAAATGGGGATGTGACAGAAGATACTATGAGTGTGACAGAAGCTTCGGACATAGTGCCTCAGACACTGCACAGGTCTGAGAGGGCCAGCAGGCCTCTAGAAAGATTGAACATTCAGTGGGGATGTTTAATGGACCAAAGACTGACTCAGTGAGTTGTTGGGGGTTGTTTCGACATGTTCACTATTTACTATTTTGAATGGACCAAAGACTGAGTCATTGAGTTGTTGGGGTTTGTTTCAATATGTTCATGATTGACCATTTGAAAACAGATTCATTGATATTTGTGAATTTACATTGCTTGTTGATGAAATGTGCAGATTTGTTAGTAACTGTGAGCAAGAACAACCAACACCATCGATCATAGTTAACAAGTTTTATTGTTATTCCGCCATTGCCACACATATACCACAGGTGTTGTAAACCTCCTTCAGAACCCCATCAATACATCTTCCTTTATATATATATATATATATATATATATATAAATATATATATATATATATATATAAATATATATGGACCAAAGGCTGACTCACATATATATTTATATAAAATATGTATATAAAGTCAATCAAATCTACATCTGATGATAACAACATAAAATATAATTTTTTTAACACCTATTTATTAATTTCTGATGCAACAAACCTAGATAGTTGTTTTGTGTCTGGTGAATGTAAATATATTGCTTTTTAGACCCTTATTTTAGTAAAATGGCACTTACTTAAAAAAATATATATATATATTTCACCTTTATTTAACCAGGTAGGCTACTTAACAAGAGGCACATCTCAACAGGTGGTCCAGGTAAATCACGACATGGCACAGTTGGGGCTATCCTCTTTTGTTATTTATTGTTCCTCAAACAAGATGACGTCACAGATTCCCATCAGACCAACACCTTGAAAGCCTAAAAAGTTGTCTAACAAAACACATAAGTAAAAGATCAGACATTGCTAGAGGACTTCTTGCAGTTGGAAGACATTGCCGTTGCCATTGTAATGCATATAAAGACAATAAAAAAAGAGAAGATTGCTTTATGTTTGAGGTTTACTTTAATGAAATCAAAGGCATATTTATGAGCGTTAGAGCACAATTTAAATGCATGTACAGTTGAAGTCGGAAGTTTACAAACACTTATGTTGGAGTCATTAATTCAACCACTCCACACATTTCTTGTTAACAAACTATAGTTTTGGCAAGTCGTTAGGACATCTACTTTGTGCATGACACAAGTCATTTTTCCAACAATTGTTTACAGACAGATTATTTCACTTTTCACAATTCCAGTGGGTCAGAAGTTAACATACACTAAGTTGACTGTGCCTTTAAACATCTTGGAAAATTCCAGAAAATTATGTAATGGCTTTCGAAGCTTCTGATAGGCTAATTGACATCATTTGAGTCAATTGGAGGTGTACCTGTGTATGTATTTCTAGCCCTACCTTCAAACTCAGTTCCTCTTTGCTTGACATCATGGGGAAATCAAAATAAATCACCCAAGACCTCAGAAAAAAAATGTGTAGATCTCCACGTCTGGTTCATCCTTGGGAGCAATTTCCAAACGCCTGGAGGTACCACGTTCATCTGTACAAACAATAGTACGCAAGTATAAACACCATGGACCACACAGCCGTCATACCGCTCAGGAAGGAGACGCATTCTGTCTCCTAGAGATGAATGTACTTTGGTGCGAAAAGTTCAAATCAATCCCAGAACAACAGAAAAGGACCTTGTGGAAATGCTGGAGGAAACAGGTACAAAGTATCTATATCCACAGTAAAACAAGTCCTATATCGACATAACCTGAAAGGCCGCTCAGCAAGGAAGAAGCCACTGCTTCAAAACAGCCATAAAAAGCCAGACTATGGTTTGCAACTGCACATGGGGACAAAGATCGTACTCTTTGGAGAAATGTCCTCTGGTCTGATGAAACAAAAATATAACTATTTGGCCATAATGACCATCGTGATGAAAGAAATAAAAGCTGAGATAAATAATTCTCTCTACTATTATTCTAACTGACTTAAGACAGGGAATTTTTATTAGGATTAAATGTCAGGAATGGGTAAAAACGGAGTTTAAATGTATTTGGCTAAGGTGTATGTAAACTTGCGACTTCAACTGTATCTTATTCATAAAGACAACATCAAAGCAAAGAAGAGAAGATTACTCTGAGATTTACTTTAATGAAGTCAAAGCCATATTTTTGATAGTTTTGGAGCCCAATCCTTTGTACAACAAACTTATTCACACACTAACTATAGAAATTGGTTTATAATACAAGACATATTTACCGCGATTACAATAAACTGTTGATCTTTGCGCAACATTTACACAACATAGCAATGCAATTCAAAACAAAATTGAATCTAGTCCTAGGTCTAAGTAATTCTACAGGTGATTGCCTGAATGCATGACAAAGCAAAAATCAATTTCCCAGATGATCACTGTTTTGGATTTCTTCAGGTGAGACGCATATCATTCTCCTTTGCAGTGTGGAAGAACAGTGGAAACCAGAAGCTTTTCTGCAATAAAATAAAGAATAAGAATAAGACATCACTTCTTCACATTATGTAATCATTTCAATGAATGACTAGAATGCAACTTCAGAGCTAAAGAAAGTTGATTTGATGTTAAGTTATATGAAGTTAATATAAGACATTTCATGAAGCTAATATGATATGATGTTATTTCAAGTTGATATGACATTATATGAAATTGATATGATATGACATTATATGAAGATAATATGGTATGAACTTATATATGAAGGTAGTACGATATGACGTTTTGGAGTTATACGTAGTTAATATGATATGATGTTATATGGAGGTAATGTTATAGGAAGTTTCATGAAGTAGCTAGTAAATTAAGTTTTCTGAAGCTAAAATGTTATATGAAGTTGATATGATACATTTATATGAAGTTGATATGATATGACATTATATGAAGCTAGTGTGATATGATACAGTGCCTTCGGAAAGTATTCAGACCCCTTGACTTTTTCCACATTATGTTACGTTACAACCTTATTCTAAAATGGATTAAATAAAACATTTTCTTAAGCAATCTACACACAATACCCCATGATGACAAAGCAAAAACTGGTTTATAGAAATGTTGGCACATTTATTGCAAATGAAAAACCGAAATACCTTATTTACATAAGAATTCAGACCCTTTGCTAAGACTCAGAATTGAGCACAGGTGCATCCTGATTCCATTGATCATCCTTGAGATGTTTCTTCAAATTGATTGGAGTCCACCTGTGGTAAATTCTATTGATTGGACATGGTTTAGAAAGGCACACACTTGTCTATATAAGGTCCCACAGTTGACAGTGCATGTCAGAGCAAAAACCAAGCCATGAGGATGGCCGTAAAACTGTCCGTAAAAGGTTCGAGACAGGATTATGTCGAGGCACAGATCTGGGGAAAGGTACAAAAAAATGCAGCATTGAAGGTCCCCAAGAACACAGTGGACAACATCATTCTTAAATGGAAGAAGTTTGGAATCGTCAAGGCTCTTCCTAGAGCTAAGCAATCAAGGGAGGAGGGCCTTGGTCAGGGAGATGACCAAGAACCCAATGGTCACTCTGACAGAGCTCTAGAGTTCCTTTGTGGAGATGGGAGAACTTTCCAGAAGGACAACCATCTCTGCAGCACTCCAACAATCTGGCCTTTATGGTAGAGTGGCATAACGGAAGCCACTCCTCAATAAAAGGCACATGACAGCCCTCTTGGAGTTTACCAAAAGGCACCTAAAGACTCTCAGACCATGAGAAACAAGATTCTCTGGTCTGATGAAACCAAGTTGGACTCTTTGGCCTGAATGCCAACCATCACATCTTCCATTCCTGTGGCGGTCCTCATGAGAGCCAGTTTCATCATAGCTCTTGATGGTTTTTGCAACTGCACTTGAAGAAACTTTCAAAGTTCTTGAAATGTCCAAATTGACTGACCTTCATGTCTTAAAGTAATGATGGACTGTCGTTTCTCTTTGCTTATTTGAGCTGTTCTTGCCATTAATATGGACTTGGTCTTTCACCAAATAGGGCTATCGTCTAAATACCACCCCTACCTTGTTGCAACACAATTGATAGGCTGAAACGCAATGGGAAGGAAAGAAATTACACAAATTAACTTTTTACGGGCCACACCTGTTAATTGAAATGCATTCCAGGTGACTACCTCATGAAGCTTGGTTGAGAGAATGCCAAGAGTGAGCAAAGCTGTCATAAAAGCAAAGGGTGGCTACTTTGAATAATCTCAAATATATTTTGATTTGTTGAACACTTTTCTTGTTTACTACATGATTCCATATGTGTTATTTCATAGTTTTGATGTCTTCATTATTATTCTACAATGTAGAAATAAAGAAAAACCCTTGAATGAGTTGGTGTGTCCAAACTTTTGACTGTTACTGTATAAGAAGTTAATGTTATATGAAGCTAATATAATACATTATATGAAGTAATTATGCTATGACTTGGGTGACTGGAGTCTTTGACAATTGTTTGGGCCCTCCTTTGACACTGCCTAGTATAGAGGTCCTGGATGGTAGGAAGCTTGGCCCCAGTGATGTACTGGGTCGTACGCACTACCATTTGTAGCGCCTTATGGTCGGATGCCTAACAGTTGCCTTACCAGGCGGTGATGCAACCGGTCAGGATGCTCTCGATTGTCCATCTGTATAACATTTTGAGGATCTGGGGACCCATGTCAAATCTTTTCACTCTCCTGAGGGGGAATAGGTTTTGTCGTGCCCTCTAAATGACTGTCTTGGTGTTTTTGGACCATGATAGTTCGTTGGTGATGTGGACACCAAGGAACTTGAAACTCTCAACCCGCTCCACTCCTATTCCTGTAGTCCACGATTATCTACTTTGTTGTCCTGGCACCACACTGCCAGGTCTCTGACCTCATCCCTATAGACTGTCTTATCATTGTCTGTAATCAGGCCTACCACTGTTTCATCAGCAAACTTAATGGTGTTGAAGTCATGCCTGGCCATGCAGTCGTGGGTGAACAAGGGAGTACAGGAGGGGACTAAGCACACACCCCTTAGCGGCCCCCGTGTTGAGGATCAGCGTGGCAGATGTGTTGTTGCCTACCCTTACCACTTGTGGGCGGCCCATCAGGAAATCCAGGATCCAGTCGCAGAGGAAGGTGTTTAGTCTAGTGATGAGCTATGTGGGCACTATGGTGTTGAATGCTGAGCTGTAGTCAATGAACAGCATTCTCACATAGGTGATCCTTTTGTCCAGGGGGGAAAGGCTGTGTGGAGTGTGATTCAGATTGCTTCATCTGTGGATCTGTTGGGTTGGTATGCGAATTGGAGTGGGTCTAGGGTTTCTGGGATGATGGTATGGATGTGAGCCATGACCAGCCTTTCAAAGCACTTCATGGCTACCGATGTGAGTGCTACTGGGCGGCAATCATTTAGGCAGGTTATTCTAGCATTCTTGGGCACAGGGACTATGATGGTCTGCTTGATACATGTTGGTATTACAGACTACATAGAATGAAAGTGTCAGTGATGACACTTGCCAGTTGTTCCGCGCATGCTCTGAGTACACACTCTGGTAATCTGTCTGGCCCCACGACCTTGTGAATGTTGACCTGTTTAAAGGTCTTGCTCACATCGGCTACGGAGAGCGTGATCACACAGTCATCCAGAATAGCTGGTGCTCTCAAGCATGTTTCAGTGTTGCTTGCCTCGAAGCGGGCATAAAAGGCACTTAGCTCGTCTGGTAGGCTTGCGTCACTGGGCAGCTCACGGCTGGGTTTCCCTTTGTAGTTTCTAATAGTTTGCAAGCCCTGCCACGTCCTACGAGCATCAGAGCCAGTGTAGTAGGATTCAATCTTAGTCCTGTATTAACGCTTTGCCTGTTTAATGTTTTGTCTGTGGAAATAGCAGGGTTTCGTATAAGCGTCCGGATTAATGTCACGCCCATTGAAAGCGGCATCTCTAGCCTTTAGCTCAGTGCGGATGTTGCCTGTAATCCATGGCTTCTGGTTGGGATATGTACGTATGGTCAATGCCGGGATGACGTCTATGCATTTATTGATGAAGCCGGTGACTGAGATGGTATACTCCTCAATGCCATTGGATGAATCACGGAACATATTCCAGTCTGTGCTAGCAAAATAGTCCTGTAGCGTAGCATCCGCATCATCTGACCACTTCTATATTGAACGAGTTACTGGTACTTTCTGCTTTAGTTTTTGCAGGAATCAGGAGGATAGAATTATGGTCAGATCTACCAAATGGAGGGCGAGGGAGAGCTTTGTGTGTGGAGTAAAGGTGGTCTAGAATTTTTTTTTCCTCTGGTTGCACTTGTGACATGCTGGTAGGAATTAGGTCTTCAGGATTTAAGTTTGCCTTCATTAAAGGCCACTAGGGGCGCCGCTTCTGGATAATTATGGATGTCCCCAGGCACCCTCATTTGTTGACTTCTGTGATCGAAAAAGCCTTGGTTTCATGCATGTCAACATCAGAAGCCTCCTCCCTAAGTTTGTTTTACTCACTGCTTTAGCACATTCTGCCAACCCCGATGTCCTTGCTGTGTCTGAATCCTGGCTTAGGAAGGCCACCAAAAATTCTGAGATTTCCATACCCAACTATAACATTTTCCGTCAAGATAGGAATGCCAAAGGGGGAGGAGTTGCAGTCTACTGCAGAGATAGCCTGCAAAGTATTGTCATACTTTCCAGGTCCATACCCAAACCGTTCAAACTTCTAATTTAAAAAATGTATCTCTCCAGAAATAAGTCTCTCACTGTTGCCGCCTGCTACCGACTCCCCTCAGCTCCCAGCTGTACCATGGACACCATTTGTGAATTGATCGCCCCCCCATCTAGCTTCAGAGTTTGTTCTGCTAAGTGACCTAAACTGGGATATGCTTAACACCCCGGCAGTCCTACAATCTAAGATAGATGCCCTCAATCTCACACAAATCATAAAGGAACCACCAGGGAACAACCCTAAATCTGTAAACAATGGCACCCTCATAGACGTTATCCTGACCAACTGGCCCTCCAAACACACCTCCACTGTCTTCAATCAGGATCTCAGCGATCACTGCCTCATTGCCTGTATCCGCTACGGGTCTGCAGTCAAACGACCACCCCTAATCACTGTCAAATGCTCCCTAAAACACTTCTGCAAGCAGGCCTTTCTAATCGACCTGGCCCGGGTATCCTGGAAGGATATTGACCTCATCCCGTCAGTTGAGGATGCCTGGTCATTCTTTAAAAGTAACTTCCTCACCATCTTAGATAAGCATGCTCCGTTCAAAAAATGCAGAACTAAGAACAGATATAGTCCTTGGTTCACCCCAGACCTGACTGCCCTTGACCAGCACAAAAACATCCTGTGGCGTTCTGCAATAGCATCGAATAGTCCCCGCGATATGCAACTGTTCAGGAAAGTCAGGAACCAATACACGCAGTCAGTCAGGAAAGCAAAGGCCAGCTTTTTCAAGCAGAAATTTGCATCCTGCAGCTCTAACTCCAAAAAGTTCTGGGACACTGTAAAGTCCATGGAGAACAAGAGCACCTCCTCCATGCTACCCACTGCACTGAGGCTAGGTAACACGGTCACCACCGATAAATCCATGATAATCGAAAACTTCAACAAGCATTTCTCAACAGCTGGCCATGCCTTCCTCCTGGCTACTCCAACCTCGGCCAACAGCTCCGCCCCGACCCGCAGCTACTCGCCCAAGCCTCCCCAGCTTCTCCTTTACCCAAATCCAGATAGCAGATGTTCTGAAAGAGCTGCAAAACCTGGACCCGTACAAATCAGCTGGGCTTGACAATCTGGACCCTCTATTTCTGAAACTATCCGCCGCCATTGTCGCAACCCATATTACCAGCCTGTTCAACCTCTCTTTCATATCGTCTGAGATCCCCAAGGACTGAAAAGCTGCCGCGGTCATCCCCCTCTTCAAAGGGGGAGACACCCTGGACCCAAACTGTTACAGACCTATATCCATCCTGCCCTGCCTATCTAAGGTCTCCGAAAGCCAAGTCAACAAACAGATCACTGACCATCCTGAATCCCACCGTACCTTCTCCGCTGTGCAATATGGTTTCCGAGCCGGTCACGGGTGCACCTCAGCCACGCTCAAGGTACTAAACGATATCATAACCGCCATCAATAAAAGACAGCACTGTGCACTGTGCACTGTCTTCATCGACCTGGCCAAGGCTTTCGACTCTGTCAATCACCATATTCTTATCGGCAGACTCAGTAGCCTCTGTTTTTCTAATGACTGCCTTGCCTGGTTCACCAACTACTTTGCAGACAGAGTTCAGTGTGTCAAATTGGAGGGCATGTTGTCCGGTCCTCTGGCGGTCTCTATGGGGGTGCCACAGGGTTCAATTCTCAGGCCGACTCTTTTCTCTGTATATATCAATGATGTTGCTCTTGCTGCGGGCGATTCCCTGATCCACCTCTACACAGACGACACCATTCTGTATACTTCTGGCCCTTCCTTGGACACTGTGCTAACTAACCTCCAAACGAGCTTCCATGCCATACAACACTCCTTCCGTGGCCTCCAACTGCTCTTAAACTCTAGTAAAACCAAATGCATGCTTTTCAACCGTTTGCTGCCTATTCCGACCTAGAATATGTGGAGATCTATAAGTACCTAGGTGTCTGGCTAGACTGTAAACTCTCCTTCCAGACTCATATCAAACATCTCCAATCCAAAATCAAATCTAGAATCGGCTTTCTATTTAGCTAAATAGATGGTGACAAATAATATCGATGAGAACTGTCTTGGTAGGTAGTGTGGCCTACAGTTTATCATGAGGTATTCTACCTCAGGCGGGCAATATCTCGAGACTTCTTTAATATTAGACATCACGCAACAGCAGTGATTGACAAATACACACACCCCCACCCCTCGTCTTACCAGACGTAGCTGCTCTGTCCTGCCGATGCACGGAAAACCCAGCCAGCTCTATATTAGTTTTGTCGTCGTTCAGCCACGACTCTGTGAAACATAAGATATAACAGTTTTGAATGTCCCATTGGTAGGATAGTCTCGACCGTAGCGCATCCAATTTGTTTTCCAGTGATTGCACGTTAGCCAATAGAACCGATGGTAATGGTGACTTACTCACTCGCCTCCGAATCCTCACAAGGCACCCCAACCTTCTCCCTCTGTATCTCCGCCTTTTCTTCACGCAAATGACGGGTATTTGGGCCTGGTCTCATTAAGAAAAATCTTTGTCCAGTTCAAGGTGAGTAATTTCTGTTCTGATGTCCAGATGATCTCTTTGGTCATAAGAGACGATAGCAGCATCTTTATGTACAAAATAAGTTACAAACAATGCAAAAAAATAATAAAAAAATTGCACAGTTGGTTAGGAACCCGTAAAACTGCAACCCCTCCGGCGCCATTATACTACATAATGTTGTTATTTCAAGCTAATATGATATGCCGTTATATGAAGTTGACATAATATTAAGTTATTTGAAACTAATATGACATGATGTTACATGACATCGATATGATATGACGATATATGAAGCTAAAATTATGATGTGATGTGGGAAGTTAATAGATATATGAAGGTAATATGATATGATGTTTTATGAGGTTATGACATTATTTTAATATAATAAAATACGTTAAATGAAATAGATATGATATTAAGTTATGGAGCTAATATGATATGACATTATGAAGCTAATATAATATGTTATATGAAGTAGAGGTTATATTTATGTATATGAAGCTGACATAAGATATTATGTGAAGTGAATATGACTTGAAGTTATATGAAGCTTATGATATGTGGATATACGATGCTCATATGATGTGACATTATATATAATTAAATGATAAGGAGTTATATAAAGTAAATCTCATGTGAAGGTGATGTTATGTTTTATGAAGTAGATATTAAGTTACAGTATATGCAGCTAATATAATATGTTACTTCAACCTAATATTATATGATGTTTTATGGAGTCATTTAAAGCTGATGAAATTACACTATATAAAGGTAATGTGATATGTTTTATGAAGTTATATGAAGCTAATATAATACGTTATATTTAGTAGATATCATATTAAAGAAGCTAACAACAACTGATAAGTGAAGCTAATATGACATTAAGTTATATAAAGGTAATATGATATTATATGACGTTATATGAAATGTATATGATATGACGTTTTATGAAATGATTATGATATGACGTTATATGAAGCCAATATGATGTTGTATGAAGCTAATATGATATGATGCTATATGAAGCTAAAATGTTATGATTTTATATGAAGGCAACAATACATTATGAAACTAACATACATCAACATGTATTGATCACATCTTTACTAATGCTGCAGTCATTTGCTTTAAAGCAGTATCCAAATCCATAGGATGTAGTGATCACAATATAATAGATATATCTAGGAAAACCAAAGTTCCAAAGGCTGGGCCTAATATTGTGTATAAGAGGTCATACAATAAGTTTTGTAGTGATTCATATGTTAAAGATGTAAAGAATATTAGCTGGTCTGTGGTGTGTAGTGAGGAGTCACCAGACACTGCACTTGACACATTTATGAAATTGCTTATTCAAGCATGCACCCATTAAGAAAATGACTATAAAAACTGTTAAATCCCCTTTGATTGACGAGGAATTGATTTTTTTTATGGTTGTGAGGGATGAGGCAAAAGGTTTGGCAAATAAATATGGCAGCCCAACTGATTGGCAAACGAACTGCAAATTAAGAAATCATGTAAGTTTGTGAGTGCTTTTGGTGACAAGACAAATTTCTTCAGCCTCCTGAGGTTGAAGAGGCGCTGCTGCGCCTTCTTCACCATGCTGTCTGTGTGGGTGGACCAATTCAGTTTTTCCGTGATGTGTATGCCGAGGAACTTACTACCCTCTCCACTACTGTCCCGTCGATGTGGACAGGGGGGTGCTCCCTTTGCTGTTTCCTGAAGTCCACGATCATCTCCTTTGTTTTGTTGACGTTGAGTGTGAGGTTAATTTCCTGACACCCCACTCCGAGGGCCCTCACCTCCTCCCTGTAGGCCGTCTCGTCGTTGTTGGTAATCAAGCCTACCACTGTAGTTTCATCTGCAAACTTTATGATTGAGTTGGAGGCGAGCATGGCCACGCAGTCATGGGTGAACAGGGAGTACAGGAGAGGGCTCAGAACGCACCCTTGTGGGGCCCCAGTGTTAAGGATCAGCGGGGTGGAGATGTTGTTACCTACCCTCACCACCTGGGGGCGGCCCGTCAGGAAGTCCAGTACCCAGTTGCACAGGGTGGGGTCGAGACCTAGGGTCTTGATGATGAGTTGATGATTAGTTTGGAGGGTACTATGGTGTTAATTGCTGAGCTGTAGTCGATGAACAGCATTCTCACATAGGTATTCCTCTTGTCCAGATGGGTTAGGGCAGTGTGCAGTGTGGTTGTGATTGCGTCGTCTGTGAACCTATTGGAGTGGGTCTAGGGTGTCAGGTAGGGTGGAGATGATTTGGTCCTTGACAAGTCTTTCAAAGCACTTCATGATGACGGAAGTGAGTGCTATGGGGCGGTAGTCGTTTAGCTCAGTTACCTTGGGAACAGCTTTCTTGGGGACAGGAACAATGGTGGCCCTCTTGAAGCATGTGGGAACAGCAGACTGGGATAAGGATTGATTGAATATGTCCGTAAACACACCAGCCAGCTGGTCTGCGCATGCTCTGAGGCGCGGCTGGGGATGCCATCAGGGCCTGCAGCCTTGCGAGGGTTAACACGTTTAAATGTTTTACTCACGTTGGCTGCAGTGAAGGAGAGTCCACAGGTTTTGGTAGCGCGCCGTGTCAGTGGCACTGTATTGTCCTCAAAGCGAGCAAAGAAGTTCTTTAGTCTGTCTGGGAGCAAGACATCCTGGTCCGCGACGGGGCTGGTTTTCTTTTTGTAATCCGTGATTGACTGTAGACCCTGCCACATACCTCTTGTGTCTGAGCCGTTGAATTGCGACTCTACTATGTCTCTATACTGAAGCTTAGCTTGTTTGATTGCCTTGCGGAGGGAATAGCTACACTGTTTGTATTCGGTCATGTTTCCGGTCTCCTTGCCCTGATTAAAAGCAGGTGTTCGCACTTTAAGTTTCGCCCGAATGCTGTCATAAATCCACGGTTTCTGGTTTGGGAATGTTTTAATGGTTGCTGTGGGTACGACATCGCTGATGCACTTGCTAATAAACTCGCTCACCGAATCAGCGTATTCGTCAATGTTGTTGTTTGACGCAGTGCGAAACTTATCCCACTCCACGTGATCGAAGCAATCTTGAGACGTGGAATCAGATTGGTCGGACCAGCATTCAACAGACCTGAGCGCGGGAGCTTCCGGTTTTAGTCTCTGTCTATAGGGTGGGAGCAACAAAATGGAGTCGTCGTCAGCTTTTCCAAAAGGAGGGCGGGGGAGGGCCTTATATGCGTCGTGGAAGTTAGAATAACAATGATCCAGGGTTTTACCAGCCCTGGTAGCACAATCAATATACTGATAGAATTTAGGGAGTCTTGTTTTCAGATTAGCCTTGTTAAATTCCCCAGCTATGAATGCAGCCTAGGATATGTGGTTTCCAGTTTAAATAGAGTCAAATAAAGTTCGTTCAGGGCCGTCGATGTGTCTGCTTGGGGGTGAATATATGTGGCTGTGATTATAATCGAAGATAATTCTCTTGGTAGATAATGCGGTCGACATTTGATTGTGAGGTATTGTGAGGTAAGTCAGGAGAACAGAAGGACTTGAGTTCCTGTATGTTGTTATGATCACACCACGTCTCGTTAATCATAAGGCATTACCCCCCCCACCCCTCTTCTTACCAGAAAGATGCTTGTTTCTGTCAGCGCGATGCGTGAAGAAACCAGCTGGCTGTACCGACTCCGATAGCGTGTCTCGAGTGAGCCGTGTTTCCGTGAAGCAAAGAACGTTACAGTCTCTTATGTCTCTCTGGAATACTACCCTTGCTCGGATTTCATCAACCTTGTTGTCAAGAGACTGGACATTAGCGAGTAGTATGCTCTGGAGCAGTGCGCAATGTGCCCGTCTCCGGAGCCTGACCAGAAGACCGCTTCATCTGCCCCTTTCACGGCAACGTTGTTTTGGTTCGCCGGCTGGGATCCGATCCATTGTCCTGGGTGGTGGGCAAAACACAGGATCCGCTTCGAGAAAGTCGTATTCCTGGTTGTAATGATGGTGAGTTGACGTTGCTCTTAAATCCAGTAGTTCCTCCCGACTGTATGTAATAAAACCTAAGATTACCTGGGGTACCAATGTAAAAAAAAAAAAATACTGCATAGTTTGCTAGGACCGCGAAGCGAGGCGACCATCTCTGTTGGCGCCGGCGCCGACAGGTAGATGCAGGTATTCCCCAGGATAGCTGTTTAGGCCTCTTGTTTTTTTCAATCTTTACAAATGACATGTTACTGGCTTTGAGTAAAGCCAGTGTGTTTATGTATGCAGATGACTCAACACTATACACGTCAGCTTCTACAACGACTGAAATTACTGCAACACTTAACCTCTCTAGGATAGGGGACGCTAGCGTCTCACTTGGCAAAAAGCCAGGGAAAATGCAGCACTGCAAATTCAAATAAAATGATATAAAAATCTAACTTTCATTAAATCACACGTAAAATACTAAATTAAAGCTACACTCGTTGTGAATCCAGCCAACATGTCAGATTTTAAAAAGGCTTTTCGGCAAAAGCATAAGAAGCTATTATCTGATGATAGCACAATAGTAAACAAAGAGGGTAGCATATTTCAACCCTGCAGACGCTACACAAAACGCAGAAATAAAATATAAAACATGCATTACCTTTGACGAGCTTCTTTTGTTGGCACTCCAATATGTCCCATAAACATCACAATTGGTCCTTTTTGTTCGATTAATTCCATTGATATATATATCCAAAATGTCAATATATTTGGCGCGTTTGATCCAGAAAAACACTGGTTGAAAAATGGTTTCTCTCTTTGTTTACGGAGGTGCTATCCTCAAATAATAGCATTGTTTGCTTTCGCCTAAAAGCCTTTTTGAAATCTGACATATTGGCTGGATTCACAACAAGTGTAGCTTTATTTTGCTATCTTGCATGTGTGATTTAATGAAAGTTTGATTTTTATAGTAATTTATTTGAATTTGGCATGTCAATTTCTCATGGCTCAAAGTGGAAGAGAGATTGACATTGTAGTATCTTAAGAGGCTTCTTAAGTACAGTTTTAGTATTTAATTGTAACTGAGAATAACATTCCCTAATGCACCTGTCGTAAACTACCTGAGGCTTTCTCAAGCATGGTTATATATGGCAGACATATCAAATGGCTACGGATAGAGGAAAGCAACCCCCATCTTGAGTCAATATTGCCAAGCTGAAGGTACTGAGCTGTCTGTTTAAAATACTAGCAAACAGCTCGGACACCCATGCATACCCCACAAGACATGCCACCAGAGGTCTTGTTACAGTCCCCAAGTCCAAAACAGACTGTGGGAGGTGCACAGTACTACACAGAGCCATGACTACATGGAACTATATTCCACATCTGGTAACTGATGTAGTAGAAGCAGTAGAATCAGATTTAAAAAGCAGGTAGAAATACACCTTATGGAACAGCGGGGACTGTGAAGTAACACAAATATAGGCACAGACATATGCATACACACATGATAACACACGTACTGTACACACACATACACATGGATTTTATGTTGTAGATATGTTGTAGTGGAGTATGGGCCTGAAGGCGCACACTTAGTGTGTTGTGAATTCTGTAATAACTCTTCCTGGACCCCAGGAAGAGTAGCTGCTCCCTTGGGGATCCATAATAAATACAAATATGATATTACGTTATGATTCTAATATGATGTGACGTTACATGAAGAAGATATATGAATTTGACAAAGTATTTTCATTTCAAGTTAAAGTGTACTGTTAGCTAGCTAGCTAACGTTAGCTGTCTGGCTCGCTAACTACCGTTACGTCATGCGTTGGGTTTCATTGTTTACCTAGCTAGCTATCTAGCTACATTTCTTAACAAAAGACTCTCGTCTTAGTGTGGCAGAGAGCAGAATAACTGATGCATTTTTTGAATGCTCAACACCCGTTGAATATGTCCAGTGTCAGTAAACGTTGGCAACAAATCAACCCTACTTATTGGCCAGAGTGTCGAGTGTGCGCTCTGAATGCGAAACACTCTGCATTTAGTAACGGACAATCTGACAGCACAGTTGCAGTCACCAATGCTCTGGATAACATAACAGCTTAACCAGCTCTGATAGGGCGAGTAATGTTCAGTGAGATGTTCTCTCTCTCTTAAATGTCTGGAAGTAGCTGGCAAGTTAGTACAGAAAGCACAGATCAACCCTTAAAGAGATGGGTGGGGCTAAGGCTTAAGAGAGTGTGAACAATGCTGAATGGGTGTAAACAAAGAAGGGCTCTCCAATAGTAGTACCAAAACTTTGAAAGACGGTTTTCTCAAAAGTGAGTATACAAGTTCACCAACTTTCAAAGCAGAATTACTTTCCCATTGTTTCCTCAAATGCAATGTTTGATATGCCATTTTGTAGATCTGAGTCTACTTTTATCCATGTAAAAAACAGATGTTAAAATGTTGGGACTGAATCTAGGTGGTGATTCACGTATGATATGAAGTTATATGAAGCTAAAATGATGACGCTATAAAAATATATATTTTTTTCCCCACCTTTTTTTTAACCAGGTAGGCCAGTTGAACAAGTTCTCATTTAAAACTGCGACCTGGCCAAGATAAAGCAAAGCAGTGCGACACTAACAACACAGTAAGATAAGGGAGTTAAGGCAATAAATAGGCCATAGTGGCGAAATAAATGACAATTTTGAATTAACGCTGGAGTGATAATGTGTAGATGATGATGTGCAAGTAGAGATACTGGGGTGCAAAATAAATAACAATACTGGGGATGAGGTAGTTGGGTTAGAGCTATTTATATATGGGCTGTGCACAGGTGCAATGATCGGTAAGCTGCTCTGACAGCTGATGCTTAAAGCTAGTGAGGGAGATATTAGTCTCCAGCTTCAGTGATTTTTGCAATTCCTTCCAGTCATTGGCAGCAGAGAACTGGAAGGAAAGGCGGCCAAAGGAGGAGTTGGCTTTGGGGATGACCAGTGAGATATACCTGCTGGAAAGCGTGCTATGGGTTGGTGTTGCTATAGGGACCAGTGAGCTGAGATAAGGCGTGGCTTTACCTAGCAAAGACTTATAGATGACCTGGAGCCAGTAGGTTTGGCGACGAATATGAGGCGAGGGCCAGCCAACGAGAGCATACATGTCGCAGTGGTGGTTAGTATATGGGGCTTGGTGACAAAACGGATGGCACTGTGATAGACTGCATCCAATTTGTTGAGTAGAGTGTTGGAGGCTATTTTGTAAATGACATCGCTGAAGTCGAGGATCGGTACGAGAGTCAGTTTTACGAGGGTATGTTTAGCAGCTTAAGTGAAAGAGGCTTTGTTGCGAAACAGGAAGCCGATTCTAGATTTAATTTTGGATTGGAGATGCTTAATGTGACTCTTGAGGAGAATTTACAGTCTAACCATACACCTAGGTATTTATAGTTGTCCACATATTCTAAGTCAGAACCGTCCAGAGTAGTGATGCTAGATGGGAGGGCAGGTGTGGGCAGTGATCGGTTGAAGAGCATGCATTTAGTTTTTGTTTTACTAGCATTTAAGAGCATTTGGAGGCCACGGAAGGAGTTGAAGGATTAACATTTTTCTAAAGACCCCCACCATTGATTATGTTGTTATTAATTTGCTTATGTGCCATTGTACTTATGCTCACTGTATAGCTGAACATTGAGGCCTCTCTGTGTCTAGCTCTCTGCCAAAACCCGCAGCCCCGCATCTGTGAGAAAAGGTGAGAAAAGGGACTGAGGGTGATAGCGAGACACAGAGAGACTATGTCTGTTTTTCTCTGAAATAAGGGCAGATTTGCATACCGCTGAGACAGGTTCTCAGAAACCTTGTGTTAAGAATAACTTGTTCTTTTAGCTACACATGCAGGGTTGACAGAGGAAATCACACCACAAGGTGCAATCTTGGAGATTGCACCTTGTGCGATCAGATCCTGTCTCTCTTTTGTTGGGGGCAGAACACAGGAGAGAGATCAGTTGTATGTCTAATGTTTGATATTTGATTTCTGTCTACAGCTGTATATGGATAAAATTTTTATGATTTATAAGTGCACATTTTGAGTGTTCCTTACTTGTTAAGTAAATAACGGAGCCCATAAAAGTGGAACCAACAGAGTGTTGTATGACATTGAAGCTCATCTGGAGGTTTGTTAACACAGTGTCCAATGAAGGAAAAGAAGTATACAGAATGGTGTTGTCTGCGTAGAGGTGAATCAGAGAATCACCAGCAGTAAGAGCGACATCATTGATATATACAGAGAAAAGAGTCGGCCCGAGAATTGAACTCTGTGGCACCCCATAGAGACTGCCAGAGATCCGGACAACAGGCCCTCCGATTTAACACACTGAACTCTATCTGAGAAGTAGTTGGTGGACCAGGCAAGACAGTCATTAGAAAAACCAGGGCTGTTGAGTCTGACGATAAGAATGCGGTGATTGACAGAGTCGAAAGACGGCTGCACAGTACTGAGCATGACCAGCTTAGAAACCAAAACACACCAAGACAATCATGAAGAGGGCACGACAAAGCCTATTCCACCTCAGGAAACTAAAAAGATGTGGCATTGGTCCTGAGATCCTTAAAAGGTTCTACAGCTGTAACATCGAGAGCATCCTGACTGGTTGCATCACTGCCTGGTACGGCAATTGCTCGGCCTCTGACCTCAAGGCACTACAGAGGGTAGTGTGTACGGCCCAGTACATCACAGGGGCTTAGCTGCCTGCCATCCAGGACCTCTACACAAGGCGGTGTCAGAGGAAGGCCCCAGCCACCCCAGTCATAGATTGTCATAGATTGTTCTCTCTACTACCGCATGGCAAGCGATACCGGAGTGCCAAGTCTAGGACAAAAAGGACAAAAAGGCTTCTCAACAGTTTTTACCCCCCAAGCCATAAGACTCCTGGTAATCAAATGTCTACCCAGACTATTTGCACTGCCTGGTACGGCAACTGCTCGGCCTACAGAGGGTAGTGCGTATGGCCCAGTACATCACTGGGGCTAAGCTGCCTGCCATCCAGGACCTCTACACCAGGCGGTGTCAGACGAAGGCCCTAAAAATTGTCAATGATCCCAGCCACACCAGTCATAGGCTATTCTCTCTACTACCACATGGCAAGCGGTACCGGAGGGCCAAGTCTAGGACCAAAAGGCTTCTCAACAGTTTTTACCCACCAAGCCATAAGACTCCTGAACAGGAAATCAAATGGCTACCCGGACTATTTGCATTGTGTGCCCCCCAACCCCTCTTTTTTACGCAGCTGCTACTCTCTGTTTATCATATATGCATAGTCACTTTAACTATACATTCATGTACATACTACCTCAATCAGCCCGACTAACCGGTGCCCCCACACATTGGCTACCTGGACTGTCTGCGTTGTGTCCCGCCACCAGCCACCCACCCACCAACCCCTCTTTCACGCTACTGCTACTCTCTGTTCATCATATATGCATAGTCACTTTAACCATACCTTCATGTACATACTACCTCAATCAGCCTGACTAACCGGTGCCTGTATATAGCCTTGCTACTGTTATAGCCTCGCTACTTACTGTATATAGCCTCGCTACTGTATATAAACTCGCTACTGTATATAGCCTCGCTACTGTTATTTTCCAAAGTCTTTTTTACTGTTGTTTTTATGTCTTTACTTATCTATTGTTCACCTAATGCCTTTTTTTAACTTAACAATTGCACTGTTGGTTAGAGCCTGTAAGTAAGCATTTGACTGTAAGGTCTACTTATTTGTACCAGTACCCCCTGTATATGGCCTCACTATTGCTATGTACTGCTGCTCTTTTACTATTTGTTATTCTTATCTCTTACTTTTTTATTTAGTTATTTATTTTCAGTATTTTATTTTTTATTTGTTTTTATTATTGTAATTTTCATTTATTTTTTTGTATTTTTTTCCTTTTCTTTTTAGGTATTTTCTTTAAACTGCATTGTTGGTTTAAGGACTTGTAAGTAAGCATTTCACTGTTGTTCACCTGTTGTATTCAGCACATGTGACAAATCAAATTTGATTTGATTTGACTATGGACGTCCAGTCATTGTTTTAACGCTAGATAGCAACTTAATTCAAACTGCATGCAGAGACATAAAAATGCTACCCGCGAGTTGATTTGATTTTTGATTTGATTTGGATCTCTTGGACTAATCTTCCAAAATCCCAACGTATCCATTTAAGTTATATGAAGCTAATATAAGATGTTACATGAAGCTAATATGATATTAAGTTATACGAAATGGATATGTTGGGATTTTGGTCCAGAGTCAGATGAACTCGTTTAAGGACTATAGGAAGCTAATATGATAGAACCCGTACTTGTTTTAGCAGTCTCAGCAGAGCAGTCCTCTTCGTTGGAGGCCTTGTCTTGGCTCTTTTGTGGCTGATCTTAGCATGAAGTTGCTGCACCCTCTGGTCTGCGTTGTCGTTGTAGAACTGTTCTGAGACCAGTAGTTTGAGCTGACCCATCTTGGCAGACAGCAGGTCTAGGACCAGTAGAACAACCAGGATAACTGACAGTGGGACCAGAGACCTGGAGACGAACAGGGAGGGTTGGGGTTAGGGTTTGCAGGTCTAGGACCAGTATATAACAGACAGGTCGACCACAGACCTGGAGACAGGACTCGCAATTACCTTCTTTTGTCACCGTACAGGTACCGTCCTGAAGTGCAATTTCAACTGTCCCAAACTGAACTTGAACAGTCCCAAATTGATGTTTTATATGCCAACATGGGTCTAGGTAATTTGCAGTGCTTTTAAAGTAGTTTGTGTATTTCTGAGACAGATACAGTCTATATTACATAAACTTAATTTGGTAAGAAAAATATGTAGCATCTTAATGAAAGCAAACATCTATTACATTATTAATAATTGTAATTTATTAATTGAACATGTATACAATGTTATTTTTTTTTATTTGTTTAACTAGGCAAATCAGTTAAGAACACATTTTTATTTACAATGAAGGCCTACCTCAGCCAAACCCTAACCTGGACGAAGCTAGGCCAATTGTGTGCCTCCCTATGGGACTCCCAATCACGGCTGGTTGTGATACAGCCTGGAATTGAACCAGGGACTGTAGTGATGCCTCTTGCACTGAGATGCACTGAGATTCAGTGCCTTAGACCGCTGCACCACTCGGGCGCCATCGGTCTAGGACACGTAGATAACAGGCAGGCCGAACACAGACCTGGAGAGGAGCAGGGAGGGCTGGGGAAGGCAATCCTCCTGAAAGAGGGTGAAGGTGTAGGAGAAATCCTTCATGATGGCTCCCCCTGGGAGAGGGATAAACACGATGCTGTTGTCTTCCTGATGAATGGGAAAGAGAAAAAGAGATTGATGCCAGCCTTTGACCTAACCTAGCTAGCATTAGCGTTAGGGTTGGAGCTGGAATTATGTTAGATTTTCTCTGGAGGAGTATCTCATTAAAGTGTTACCAAGATGTTCTATCATCCTATTAAAATCAAACATTTCAAATAAAATGTAATACAATTGTATTTGTCACATTTCACTCAACCAACCATGCAGTTTTAAGAAAATATAGTTAAGAAAATATTTAATTAATAAACTAAAGTAAATAAATATATATATAAAGTAACACAGTGAAATAACAATAATGAGGCTATATACCAGGGGTACTGGTACCGACATGACATTGTATGGTTTTCTGAACCTCCGAGCATGGCAACTAACATTTAGGTTTATCTTTAGGTTAATGCTGAATGGTTCCAGTTCAACTCACGTTTAGGTTCATCTTTAGGTTAATGCTGAATGGTTTCAGTTCCAGAAGGTGTTTGTTGATAATCAGAATAAGCCAGTAGAGCAGTGCGTCCAGGGAGATGAATAAGAGCCAGGTTGGGAGGTGGGTGAGCACTGGAACCAGGAACCAGAGCATGGTGTAGCCCTCTCTCCGTGTGAAGCGGGCGGATGGGATGGAGCGGAATTGATCTGCCTCCTCTGGGCTTAGAGGGAGGAGGTAGGGCTTCCCCTCAGCTCTCTGTTGATCATCGTATCTAATAAACCTGCTGGTGATGAAAGTGTTCTGGTACTTGAGGTTGAAGAAGTATTTTCTGAGGAACAGGGTAGTGGTGATGATGACCAGGGTGACCCCTAGTACCGGGACTCCTCTCTGGAACACAGCCATCACCAGGTCGATGCACACCTCAGCGCTCTTCGCTGTTGTGTTCAGTGTCCGGACAGCATCCTGAAGTTTCACCGTCAGATCGTTGGACTCAACGCTGTGTCCGACGGTGAATGATGACTCGTACTTGACAACTCCAAAGTCTATGAACTTGTTGAGCTTCTCGCCCACCCACCTCAGCAGATTGACATAGTTATTTATTGGACTGACGTCCAACAACACTCTCTTCTTCTCCAGGTTACACACCAGACTGCTGGACACTTCTCTGAGGTTTCTGATGAAGGAATGGATGAATAAATTGATTACTAAATGGATAAAAAAATAATTACAGATGGTATTAAAATGTTTCTTATCCTTGCGCTGTTTGTGACCAGATTTCCCTGAATGCAAATTATTTGATAGATATTTTTGAAAATATTTGTGAGTTGTGATGTTTAACTCGACTCGTCTTAACCATGTGGATCTAAATAAATAACTTTCATAGCTCTACAACAAAGAACGCCACTAAGTTGTTTTTAGTTTAACCTTCCTTTCACTAGGTAATCAGTTAAGAACAAATTCTTATTTACAATTGGTATTTTATTAGGATCTCCATTAGCTGTTGCAAAAGCAGCAGCTACTTTTCCTGGGGTCCACACAAAACATGAAACATAATACAGAATGAAAAAAATACAGAACATCATCAGACGAGAACAGCTCAAGGACAGAACTACATAGATTTTTAAAAAGGCACACAGCCTACATGTCAATGCATACACAAAAACTATATGGATCAAATAGGGGAGAGTTGTGCTGTTAGGTGTTGCTTTATCTGTTTTTTGAAACCAGGTTTGCTGTTTATTTGAGCAATATGAGATGGAAGGAAGTTCCATGCAATAAGGGCTTTATATAATACTGTATGTTTTCTTGAATTTGTTCTGGATTTGGGGACTATGAAAAGACCACTGGTGGCATATCTGGTGGGATAAGTGTGTGTGTCAGAGCTGTGTGTAAGTTGACTATGCAAACAATTTGGGATTTTATCAAAAGAAGTGATGCAGTAAGTCTCTCCTCAACTCTTGGCCAAGAAAGACTGGCATGCATAGTATTTATATCAGCCCTCTGATTACAATTAAGAGCAAACGCAGCTTAACTAGATCTTTCCTTGCAGCACTGACCCACACGACTGGACAATAATCAAGATTACACAACTAGAGCCTGCAGAATTGGCTTTTTGGAGAGTGGTGTCAAAAAAGCAAAGCATCTCTTTATTACGGCCAGACCTCTCCTCATCTTTGCAACCATTGAATCTATATGTTTGACCATGACAGTTTACAATCTAAGGTAACGCCAAGTAATTTAGTCTCCTCAACTTGTTCAACAGCCACACCATTCATTACCAGATTCAGCTGAGGTCTAGCACTTAAGGAATGATTTGTACCAAATACAATGCTCTTAGTTTTAGAGATGTTCAGGAGCAGTTTATTACTGGCCACCCATTCCAAAACAGACTGCAACTCATTGTTAAGGGTTTCAGTAACTTCATTAGCTGTGATTGCTGATGTGTATATGGTTGAGTCATCAGCATTCATGAACACACAAGCTTTGTTTAATGACAGTGGCAGGTCATTGGTAAAAATAGAAAAGAGTAGAGGGTCTAGAGAGCTGCCCTGCAGTACACCACACTTTACATGTTTGACATTAAAGAAGCTTCCATTAAAGAAAACGCTTTGAGTTCGATAGATAGCTCTAAATCCACGGTATGGCAGAGGTTGAAAAGCGATAGCACTTACGTTTTTTCAACAACAGGTTCTGGTCAATAATATCAAAGGCTGCACTAAAATCTAACAGTACAGCTCCCACAATCTTCTTATTATCAATTTATTTTATCAGTCATTTGTGTCAGTGCAGTACATGTTGAGTGCCCTTCTCTATAAGCATGCTGAAAGTCTGTTGTTAATTTGTTTACAGAGAAATAGCATTGTATTTGGTCAAACACAATTTTTTCCAACAGTTTGCTAAGAGCTGCAGGCAAGTTTATAGGTCTGCTGTTAGAACCAGTAAAGGTCACTTTACCACTCTTGGGAAGCGGAATTACTAGGCTCAGATAAAAAAAAATATGACAGATAGGAGTGGCTATGGAGTCAGCTATCATCCTCAGTAGCTTTCCATCAAAGTTGTCAATGCAAGGAGGTTTGTCCTTTTTGATAGTTAACAATAATTTTTCCACCTCTCCCTAACCAACTTTACAAAATTCAAACTTGCACTGTTTTTCTTTCATTATTTGTTTTTTTTATGCATGAATATAATTTCTCACTGTTTGTCGTGGACATTTCCTGCCTAAGTTTTCCCACTTTGCCAATGAAATAATCATTAAAATAATTGGCAACATCAAATGGTTTTGTGATGAATAAGCTTAGATGTGTTTCTACATCTGCATTGCTTGGTCTTTGGGGTTTTAGGCTGGGTTTCTTTACAAGCACTTTGTGACATCTGCTGATTTTAAAAATGACTTTGACTACATTTTACCTCCACCGACATGTACAAATTACCCCGACTAACCTAACATTGACTATGTACTGGTACCCCCTGTATATGGCCTCATTATTGTTATTTTATTGTGTTACTAGAATTTTTCACTTTAGTTTATTTAGTAAATATTTTTAAAACTCTATTTTCTTTATAACTGCATTTGTTGGTTTAGGGCTTGTAAGTAAGCATTTCATGGTTAGGTCTATACCTGATGTATTCAGCGCATGTGACAAATAAAATGTTATTTTGTTTGAATTTGACCTCTGAATGTACATGACATGTACAGTATTTTGATATTTTCGTACCCAAGGGAACAATTTGTACCCTAACCGTAGCACCCCTTACCCTAACCCACCTTAAGGTGTTCTGGACATTCCAGAGGATCACCAGCCCAGTGCCTGCCGTCAGAAGCAGGTTCCTGCCCTGCTTCATAGTGCAGGAGATAAGAAACAGCAAGGAGAAGCAGCGGACTCTCTTGGAGCAGAACAGGACAGCTGTCAACAGGAGTGAGCAGCAGCCTGAGGTGACTCCACACACCACTAGGCTGTAGTTCAGAGAGAAGTAGAGGCCCAGTAGGAGGGCCCCTCCCAAGGCCAGGCTCAGGGTCAAGCAGCTGAGGAAGTGGAGGAGGATATGTCTCCAGCCCTTCCTGTGGTCCGAGGTGTAGAGCAGGACCATCATGGACCAGACCCGGAACAGAGCCAGCCTCTCAAGTTGGGATGGCATTGTAGTAGGAGGAGCAGGTTGAGGGTTTGGAGAACAGGTCCAAAATGAACAGTAAAATGATATGAAGAAATAAGTGAAATAATATCTAGTGGCACACCCCTCTTCACTCTGACGCTACCTCTCTTTGACTGTCTGACTAACCCTAACCCTAACCCTCTCTATGACTGTCAGACTGCATCACTGTGTCTCTTGTTTAAAGGAACAGTTTGTGAATCCCCTAACCATAATTGCACTAATCTAATCATAGAAGCAGGTTTTGAAATGTCATGTCCTGTAATGATGTGTGTAATGGTCTGTTGTGTATTGCTGTAATGGTTTGTGGGAGGATGTCTTGGTTTGGTTCCAACTTCAAGACATGCAGAGGAAAGCATGTCTTGACAACTGATAACTTGGGAAATACCACTTCCTTATTTGTATGACAAATCAACTTCTATCATTCCTTCTGTAGTGTCTATTGACAACAACCTGTCATCTAATTATATACAGGCTAGTTCACAAAGAAACACAAAAAGTAGGATATCAATGTAATTTGTCTCAAAACAAGAAACAATTAAAAATATCTATTGTGGCATTTACCTATTTCCATATAGCATATGTGACCCGATTCAGGAAACTAGGCGAATGTCGCAAGTCACGGCTTCACAGGAGAGCTGTTTGAACGTACAAAATATTTTTTTAATCAAAATGCATTTTTGGGCAGAAATGCCTTCTCAAACACATGAACTTTCATGTGCCTTAATATCAAACTTGTATGCCATTTGTAAATACAAATAAAAGTGTTAAATTACAACCCTAGTTGGTTTAGGCACAGAGAAAGGGAGAAACCTTCCAGCTAGCCATGATTGGCTGAGATAATGAGTGGGCTGGACATGCCGAGAGATGAGTTTGGATTGGTCTGCCATATAGCACGCGTTTGTCTATTGTAGCTGGTCAGTATGTATTGGAAATCGTGTTAAACTCTGCTTTAAATTTGTTTTTATTGTGTAGTAAAACTGCATAAACCTCATGTCAAGTTAAAGTGTACTGTTAGCTAGTTAACGTTAGCTGGCTGGCTCACTAGCTAACGTTATGTGTATGTTCTCCACTTTCTGGGGGACCGAGTTTTGAAATCAGTGGAATTCGAGTATGATAGCTAAGGAGATGGAGAAAACATCAGTCTGGATTATGTGTCAAACTAAGGGCAACCATGCATGGCATCAGACAGGAGATGTGTCCAACCATGATGTATACTGGTAAAATAGTCTAGCTAGCTACATTTTCTTTACACGTTTCTAATTTTGACAGAAAGTGGTTTCATTTCAAGTTGACTGTTAGCGAGCTAACGTTAGGTATGATCTTATTTTTCATATCTCAGACACATTTGCTTGACTAGTTAAAGCCATAGAACCTGGTTGGTTAGCTATCTGCAGATTCATGCAGGGTCGTAACGTCATGAGTTGTGATTATGATCCATTGTTTAGCTAGCTATCTACATGTCTTCAAAAAATACTCCACTCTAATTTTGACATGGCATTTTCCTTTCAAGATAGTGTAGTGTTAGCTAGTTAGCTAACGTTAGCTGTCTGGCTCGCTAACTAACGTTACGTCATGCGTTGGGATTCATTGTTTACCTAGCTAGCTATCTAGCTACATTTCGTAACACACTTAGTGTGCCAGAGCGCAGAATAACTGTTTAATTTTTGAACGCTCAACACCCGTTGAATATGTCTGGTGTCAGTAAACATTGGCAACAAAGCATAATTCAATAGTTGTCAGCAGCATAATTACAGTCACCAACGCTCTGGATAACATGAAAACTGTCTAACCAGCTCTGCTAGGATCAGTAAAATGGTCAGAGTGGGGTGTTCTCTCATTATGTGTCTGGAAGTAGCTACCCAATGTTATCCAGTTAGCTTGGGTGCTTGACTGTTGTTGTGAGGTCAGAGCTTTCGGAATAACCCTACTTATTGGCCAGAGCGTCCAGTGTGCACTCTGAACGCAAAAACGCTCTGAATTTACAAACAATCTGACAGCAGTCACCAACGTTCTGGATAACCTAACAGCCTAACCAGCTCTACTAGGGCGAATAATGTTCAGTGAACTGTTCTCTCTCTCTCTCTCTCTCTCTCTCTCTCTATCTCTCTCTCTCTCTCTCTCTCTCTCTCTCTCTCTCTCTCTCTCTCTCTCTCTCTCTCTCTCTCTCTCTCTCTCTCTCTCTCTCTCTCTCTCTCTCTCTAAGTAGCTGGCAAGTTAGTACAGAACTGTTGGATCAACAATTAAAGAGATGGGTGGTGCCAAGGCTTAAGAGGGTGTGAACAATGCTGAATGGGTGTAGACAAAGAAGGGCTCTCCAATAGTAGTACCAAAACATTTCAAAGCGGTTTTCTCAAAAGGGAGTTTACAAATTGATCTACTTTCAAAGCAGAATTATTTTCTCATTGTTCCTCAACTGTAGTGTATGATACACCATTTTGTAGTTCGGAGTCTCTACTTTTATCCATGTAAAAACAGATATTCAAATGTTGCTACATAACACCGAATCCAGGTGGTGACTCCCTCCTGGTCTGAATGATGGTGGTTTATTTCTGTCATTAAACTGAACCGCAGAAAGTTCATTGTAGGGTATTCAACCCTTGACTCTCTCATTCATCTTCAACTCTATCAACCCATGGGATCCTTTTTTCCCTTTCTTTTATAATTTCCTTTATAACAATATTATATATTTTTTATTATGTAAATGTTGGTCATTTAACAGACACTCTTATCACACCATAGAACCACCAGACTACCGACACAAATGCAGGAGGAAGGTATAGAACAGTATTGTGTATTTAGACAATATAATTCCAGGTCTGGAAGTATCTTGGTACAAAATACATTGGATTGTAGTTCAGGCCAGTGTTACACAAATGACAAAATACTCAAAAGTTATTCAAAAAGTTACTAAATACAGTATGTATTTCAAATAAATGTAACAGCAATACTGCCCATCTCTGCTTACAACTATACATCTAGTCAACCGTAATTCAAAACAAGTCTTTATTCTTCTCTTTTTTAATAAAAAAAAACATGAATAGCTGGAGGTGGAATGTAATGTTATGTTATGTTAGGTAATGTATGTACCTTCGACCATAGTGAAACCCCCTTAAGTTAAGGTTATGGTTAGCGTTAACCCTTCTCCTTCAGTTAATTATCTGTAGTACTTGAGTAATATTGCAGGTACCTGTTGAACCTGTTGTATCTACAGTTACAGACCTGTTGTACCTACAGTTACATACCTGTTGTACCTACAGTCACAGACATGTTGTACCTACAGTTACAGACCTGTTGTACCTACAGTTACAGACCTGTTGTATCTACAGTTTGAATGTTCAAGGCATGCAAGGGACCCATCTTTATCTCACAGTTGTCACGCTGCAAACTTGGTGATGCTGCAATGCACCAGAAAGAGGAAGGATGTACAGGATGGGCACACACAGACGGAAACCCAAAATAAACAAACACGTCATAAAATGTTGTCATAATATATGCATGACACCTTAAACCTGTGTTTCTATTGGTCGGAGGGCAGGGTGGGAGGGGGGTGGGGTGCGTTCCTCCTTGTCCGGGAAAGTGGCACACTGCCACCCCTCCACATAGTAACACAGTACCACCACCCCTCCACTTAGTAACATAGTACCACCACCCCTCCACTTAGTAACATAGTACCACCACCCCTCCACATAGTAACACAATACCACTACCTCTCCACATAGTAACACAATACCACCACCCCTCCACATAGTAACACAATACCACCACCCCTCCACATAGTAACACAGTACCACCACCCCTCCACTAACACAGTAACACCACCCCTCCACTTAGTAACATAGTACCACCACCCCTCCACTTAGTAACATAGTACCACCACCCCTCCACATAGTAACACAATACCACTACCTCTCCACATAGTAACACAATACCACCACCCCTCCACATAGTAACACAGTACCACCACCCCTCCACTTAGTAACACAGTACCACCACCCCTCCACTTAGTAACACAGTACCACCACCCCTCCACTTAGTAACACAGTACCACTACCCCTCCACATAGTAACACAGTACCACTACCCCTCCACATGGTAAAACAGTACCATCACCCCTCCACATGGTAACCAGGTACCACTACCCCTACACATAGTAACACAGTACCACCACCCCTCCACATAGTAACTAGGTACCACCACTCCTCCACATAGTAACATAGTACCACCACCCCTCCACTTAGTAACATAGTACCACCACCCCTCCACTGAGTAACACAGTACAACCACCCCTCCACTAAGTAACACAGTACCACTACCCCTCCACTTAGTAACATAGTACCACCACCCCTCCACATAGTAACATAGTACCACCACCCTCCACATAGTAACATAGTACCACCACCCCTCCACTTAGTAACATAGTACCACTACCCCTCCACATAGTAACATAGTACCACTACCCCTCCACTTAGTAACACAGTACCACATCCCCTCCACATAGTAACACAGTACCACCACCCCTCCACATAATAACACAGTACCACCACCCCTCCACTTAGTAACACAGTACCACTACCCCTCCACATAGTAACTAGGTACCACCACCACTCCACATAGTAACACAGTAGCACCACCCCTCAACTTAGTAACACAGTACAACCACCCCTCCACTTAATAAATCAGTACCACCACCACTCCACTTAGTAACATAGTACCACTACTCCTCCACATAGTAACTAGGTACCACCACCCCTCCACATATTAACATAGTACCACCACCCCTCCACTTAGTAACATGGTACCACCACCCCTCCACTTAGTAACACAGTACCACCACCCCTCCACATTGTAACACAGTACCACCACCCCTCCACATAGTAAATAGGTACCACTACCCCTCCACATAGTAACACAGTACCACCCCCCCTCCACATAGTAAATAGGTACCACTACCTCTCCACATAGTAACACATTACCACCACCCCTCCACATAGTAACACAGTACCACCACCCCTCCACTTAGTAACATAGTACCACCACCCCTCCACTTAGTAACATAGTACCACCACCCCTCCACTTAGTAACACAGTACCACCACCCCTCCACATTGTAACACAGTACCACCACCCCTCCACATAGTAAATAGGTACCACTACCCCTCCACATAGTAACACAGTACCACCCCCCCTCCACATAGTAAATAGGTACCACTACCTCTCCACATAGTAACACAATACCACCACCCCTCCACATAGTAACACAGTACCACCACCCCTCCACTTAGTAACATAGTACCACCACCCCTCCACTTAGTAACATAGTACCACCACCCCACCACTTAGTAACACAGTACCACCACCCCTCCACTTAGTAACACAGTACCACCACCCCTCCACTTAGTAACACAGTACCACTACCCCTCCACATAGTAACATAGTACCACCACCCCTTCACATAGTAACTAGGTACCACTACCCCTCCACATAGTAAAACAGTACCACCACCCCTCCACATGGTAACCAGGTACCACTACCCCTCCACATAGTCACACAGTACCACCACCCCTCCACATAGTAACTAGGTACCACCACTCCTCCACATAGTAACATAGTACCACCACCCCTCCACTTAGTAACATAGTACCACCACCCCTCCACTGAGTAACACAGTACCACCACACCTCCACTAAGTAACACAGTACCACTACCCCTCCACTTAGTAACATAGTACCACCACCCCTCCACATAGTAACATAGTACCACCACCCCTCCACATAGTAACATAGTACCACCACCCCTCCACTTAGTAACATAGTACCACCACCCCTCCACTTAGTAACATAGTACCACTACCCCTCCACATAGTAACACAGTACCACCACCCCTCCACATAATAACACAGTACCACCACCCCTCCACATAATAACACAGTACCACCACCCCTCCACTTAGTAACACAGTACCACTACCCCTCCACATAGTAAATAGGTACCACCACCACTCCACATAGTAACACAGTAGCACCACCCCTCAACTTAGTAACACAGTACAACCACCCCTCCACATAGTAACACAGTACCACCACCCCTCCACTTAGTAACATAGTACCACCACCCCTCCACTTAGTAACATAGTACCACCACCCCTCCACATAGTAACACAATACCACTACCTCTCCACATAGTAACACAATACCACCACCCCTCCACATAGTAACACAGTACCACCACCCCTCCACTTAGTAACATAGTACCACCACCCCTCCACTTAGTAACACAGTACCACCACCCCTCCACTTAGTAACACAGTACCACCACCCCTCCACTGAGTAACACAGTACCACTACCCCTCCACATAGTAACATAGTACCACCACCCCTCCACATAGTAACTAGGTACCACTACCCCTCCACATAGTAAAACAGTACCATCACCCCTCCACATGGTAACCAGGTACCACTACCCCTCCACATAGTAACACAGTACCACCACCCCTCCACATAGTAACTAGATACCACCACTCCTCCACATAGTAACATAGTACCACCACCACTCCACTTAGTAACACAGTACCACCACCCCTCCACTGAGTAACACAGTACCACCACCCCTCCACTAAGTAACACAGTACCACTACCCCTCCACTTAGTAACATAGTACCACCACCCCTCCACATAGTAACATAGTACCACTACCCCTCCACATAGTAACACAGTACCACCACCCCTCCACATAATAACACAGTACCACCACCCCTCCACATAATAACACAGTACCACCACCCCTCCACTTGGTAACACAGTACCACTACCCCTCCACATAGTAACTAGGTACCACCACCACTCCACATAGTAACACAGTAGCACCACCCCTCAACTTAGTAACACAGTACAACCACCCCTCCACTTAGTAAATCAGTACCACCACCACTCCACTTAGTAACATAGTACCACCACCCCTCCACATTGTAACATAGTACCACTACTCCTCCACATAGTAACTAGGTACCACCACCCCTCCACATATTAACATAGTACCACCACCCCTCCACTTAGTAACATAGTACCACTACCCCTCCACTTAGTAACACAGTACCACCACCCCTCCACTGAGTTACACAGTACCACCACCCCTCCACTAAGTAACACAGTACCACTACCCCTCCACTTAGTAACATAGTACCACCACCCCTCCACTTAGTAACACAGTACCACTACCCCTCCACATAGTAACATAGTACCACTACCCCTCCACATAGTAACACAGTACCACCACCCCTCCACTGAGTAACACAGTACCACCACCCCTCCACTAAGTAACACAGTACCACTACCCCTCCACTTAGTAACATAGGATCACCACCCCTCCACTTAGTAACATAGTACCACTACCCCTCCACATAGTAACATAGTACCACTACCCCTCCACATAGTAACACAGTACCACCACCCCTCCACATAATAACACAGTACCACCACCCCTCCACATAATAACACAGTACCACCACCCCTCCACTTAGTAACACAGTACCACTACCCCTCCACATAGTAACTAGGTACCACCACCACTCCACATAGTAACACAGTAGCACCACCCCTCAACTTAGTAACACAGTACAACCACCCGTCCACTTAGTAAATCAGTACCACCACCACTCCACTTAGTAACATAGTACCACCACCCCTCCACATTGTAACATAGTACAACTACTCCTCCACATAGTAACTAGGTACCACCACCCCTCCACATATTAACACAGTACCACCACCCCTCCACTTAGTAACATAGTACCACTACCCCTCCACTTAGTAACACAGTACCACCACCCCTCCACATAGTAACACAGTACCACCACCCCTCCACATAGTAAATAGGTACCACTACCCCTCCACATAGTAACACAGTACCACCCCCCCTCCACATAGTAACTAGGTACCACTACCTCTCCACATAGTAACACAATACCACCACCCCTCCACATAGTAACACAGAACCACCACCCCTCCACATAGTAACACAGTACCACCACCCCTCCACATAGTAACTAGGTACCACCACTCCTCCACATAGTAACATAGTACCACCACCCCTCCACTTAGTAACATAGTACCACCACCCCTCCACTGAGTAACACAGTACCACCACCCCTCCACTAAGTAACACAGTACCACTACCCCTCCACTTAGTAACATAGTACCACCACCCCTCCACATAGTAACATAGTACCACCACCCCTCCACATAGTAACATAGTACCACCACCCCTCCACTTAGTAACATAGTACCACCACCCCTCCACTTAGTAACATAGTACCACTACCCCTCCACATAGTAACATAGTACCACTACCCCTCCACATAGTAACACAGTACCACCACCCCTCCACATAATAACACAGTACCACCACCCCTCCACATAATAACACAGTACCACCACCCCTCCACTTAGTAACACAGTACCACTACCCCTCCACATAGTTAATAGGTACCACCACCACTCCACATAGTAACACAGTAGCACCACCCCTCAACTTAGTAACACAGTACAACCACCCCTCCACTTAGTAACACAGTACCACCACCACTCCACATAATAACACAGTACCACCACCACTCCACTTAGTAACATAGTACCACCACCCCTCAACTTAGTAACACAGTACAACCACCCCTCCACTTAGTAAATCAGTACCACCACCACTCCACATAGTAACATAGTACCACCACCCCTCCACATTGTAACATAGTACCGCTACTCCTCCACATAGTAAATAGGTACCACCACCCCTCCACATATTAACATAGTACCACCACCCCTCCACTTAGTAACATAGTACCACTACCCCTCCACTTAGTAACACAGTACCACCACCCCTCCACATAGTAACACAGTACCACCACCCCTCCACATAGTAAATAGGTACCACTACCCCTCCACATAGTAACACAGTACCACCCCCCCCTCCACATAGTAACTAGGTACCACTACCTCTCCACATAGTAACACAATACCACCACCCCTCCACATAGTAACACAGAACCACCACCCCTCCACTTAGTAACATTGTGCCACCACCCCTCCACATAGTAACATAGTACCACCACCCCTCCACATAGTAACATAGTACCACCACCCCTGCACATAGTAACATAGTACTACCACCCCTCCACTTAGTAACATAGTACCACCAACCCTCCACTTAGTAACATAGTACCACTACCCCTCCACATAGTAACATGGTACCACTACCCCTCCACATAGTAACACAGTACCACCACCCCTCCACATAATAACACAGTACCACCACCCCTCCACATAATAACACAGTACCACCACCCCTCCACTTAGTAACACAGTACCACTACCCCTCCACATAGTAACTAGGTACCACCACCACTCCACATAGTAACACAGTAGCACCACCCCTCAACTTAGTAACACAGTAAAACCACCCTTCCACTTAGTAACACAGTACCACCACCCCTCCACATAATAACACAGTACCACCACCCCTCCACATAATAACACAGTACCACCACCCCTCCACATAGTAAATAGGTACCACTACCCCTCCACATAGTAACACAGTACCACCCCCCCTCCACATAGTAACTAGGTACCACTACCTCTCCACATAGTAACACAATACCACCACCCCTCCACATAGTAACACAGTACTACCACCCCTCCACTTAGTAACATAGTACCACCACCCCTCCACTTAGTAACATAGTACCACCACCCCTCCACTTAGTAACACAGTACCACCACCCCTCCACTTAGTAACACAGTACCACCACCCCTCCACTTAGTAAATAGGTACCACTACCCCTCCACATAGTAACACAGTACCACCCCCCCTCCACATAGTAACTAGGTACCACTACCTCTCCACATAGTAACACAATACCACCACCCCTCCACATAGTAACATAGTACCACCACCCCTCCACTTAGTAACATAGTACCACCACCCCTCCACTTAGTAACACAGTACCACCACCCCTCCACTTAGTAACACAGTACCACCACCCCTCCACTTAGTAACACAGTACCACTACCCCTCCACATAGTAACTAGGTACCACTACCCCTCCACATAGTAAAACAGTACCACCACCCCTCCACATAGTAACTAGGAACCACCACTCCTCCATATAGTAACATAGTACCACCACCCCTCCACTTAGTAACATAGTACCACCACCCCTCCACTGAGTAACACAGTACCACCACCCCTCCACAAAGTAACACAGTACCACTACCCCTCCACTTAGTAACATAGTACCACCACCCCTCCACATAGTAACATAGTACCACCACCCCTCCACATAGCAACATAGTACCACCACCCCTCCACTTAGTAACATAGTACCACCACCCCTCCACTTAGTAACATAGTACCACTACCCCTCCACATAGTAACATAGTACCACTACCCCTCCACTTAGTAACACAGTACCACATCCCCTCCACATAGTAACACAGTACCACCACCCCTCCACATAATAACACAGTACCACCACCCCTCCACTTAGTAACACAGTACCACTACCCCTCCACCTAGTAACTAGGTACCACCACCACTCCACATAGTAACACAGTAGCACCACCCCTCAACTTAGTAACACAGTACAACCACCCCTCCACTTAGTAAATCAGTACCACCACCACTCCACTTAGTAACATGGTACCACTACTCCTCCACATAGTAACTAGGTACCACCACCCCTCCACATATTAACATAGTACCACCACCCCTCCACTTAGTAACATAGTACCACCACCCCTCCACTTAGTAACATAGTACCACCACCCCTCCACTTAGTAACATAGTACCACCACCCCTCCACATAGTAACACAGTACCCCCCCCCTCCACATAGTAACTAGGTACCACTACCTCTCCACATAGTAACACAATACCACCACCCCTCCACATAGTAACACAGAACCACCACCCCTCCACTTAGTAACATTGTGCCACCACCCCTCCACATAGTAACATAGTACCACCACCCCTCCACATAGTAACATAGTACCACCACCCCTGCACATAGTAACATAGTACCACCACCCCTCCACTTAGTAACATAGTACCACCACCCCTCCACTTAGTAACATAGTACCACTACCCCTCCACATAGTAACATAGTACCACTACCCCTCCACATAGTAACACAGTACAACCACCCCTCCACATAATAACACAGTACCACCACCCCTCCACATAATAACACAGTACCACCACCCCTCCACTTAGTAACACAGTACCACTACCCCTCCACATATTAACTAGGTACCACCACCACTCCACATAGTAACACAGTAGCACCACCCCTCAACTTAGTAACACAGTAAAACCACCCCTCCACTTAGTAACACAGTACCACCACCCCTCCACATAATAACACAGTACCACCACCCCTCCACATAATAACACAGTACCACCACCCCTCCACATAGTAAATAGGTACCACTACCCCTCCACATAGTAACACAGTACCACCCCCCCTCCACATAGTAACTAGGTACCACTACCTCTCCACATAGTAACACAATACCACCACCCCTCCACATAGTAACACAGTACTACCACCCCTCCACTTAGTAACATAGTACCACCACCCCTCCACTTAGTAACATAGTACCACCACCCCTCCACTTAGTAACACAGTACCACCACCCCTCCACTTAGTAACACAGTACCACCACCCCTCCACTTAGTAAATAGGTACCACTACCCCTCCACATAGTAACACAGTACCACCCCCCCTCCACATAGTAACTAGGTACCACTACCTCTCCACATAGTAACACAATACCACCACCCCTCCACATAGTAACATAGTACCACCACCCCTCCACTTAGTAACATAGTACCACCACCCCTCCACTTAGTAACACAGTACCACCACCCCTTCACTTAGTAACACAGTACCACCACCCCTCCACTTAGTAACACAGTACCACTACCCCTCCACATAGTAACTAGGTACCACTACCCCTCCACATAGTAAAACAGTACCACCACCCCTCCACATAGTAACTAGGAACCACCATTCCTCCATATAGTAACATAGTACCACCACCCCTCCACTTAGTAACATAGTACCACCACCCCTCCACTGAGTAACACAGTACCACCACCCCTCCACTAAGTAACACAGTACCACTACCCCTCCACTTAGTAACATAGTACCACCACCCCTCCACATAGTAACATAGTACCACCACCCCTCCACATAGTAACATAGTACCACCACCCCTCCACTTAGTAACATAGTACCACCACCCCTCCAATTAGTAACATAGTACCACTACCCCTCCACATAGTAACATAGTACCACTACCCCTCCACATAGTAACACAGTACCACCACCCCTCCACATAATAACACAGTACCACCACCCCTCCACATAATAACACAGTACCACCACCCCTCCACTTAGTAACACAGTACCACTACCCCTCCACATAGTAACTAGGTACCACCACCACTCCACATAGTAACACAGTAGCACCACCCCTCAACTTAGTAACAAAGTACAACCACCCCTCCACTTAGTAAATCAGTACCACCACCCCTCCACTTAGTAACACAGTAGCACCACCCCTCAACTTAGTAACACAGTACAACCACCCCTCCACTTAGTAAATCAGTACCACCACCACTCCACTTAGTAACATAGTACCACCACCCCTCCACATTGTAACATAGTACCACTACTCCTCCACATAGTAACTAGGTACCACCACCCCTCCACATATTAACATAGTACCACTACCCCTCCACTTAGTAACACAGTACCACCACCCCTCCACATAGTAACACAGTACCACCACCCCTCCCCATAGTAAATAGGTACCACTACCCCTCCACATAGTAACACAGTACCACCCCCCCTCCACATAGTAACCAGGTACCACTACCTCTCCACATAGTAACACAATACCACCACCCCTCCACATAGTAACACAGAACCACCACCCCTCCACTTAGTAACATAGTACCACCACCCCTCCACATAGTAACATAGTACCACCACCCCTCCACTTAGTAACACAGTACCACTACCCCTCCACATATTAACACAATACCACCACCCCTCCACATAGTAACTAGGTACCACCACTCCTCCACATAGTAACATAGTACCACCACCCCTCCACTTAGTAACATAGTACCACCACCCCTCCACTGAGTAACACAGTACCACCACGCCTCCACTAAGTAACACAGTACCACTACCCCTCCACTTAGTAACATAGTACCACCACCCCTCCACATAGTAACATAGTACCACCACCCCTCCACATAGTAACATAGTACCACCACCCCTCCACTTAGTAACATAGTACCACCACCCCTCCACTTAGTAACATAGTACCACTACCCCTCCACATAGTAACATAGTACCACTACCCCTCCACATAGTAACACAGTACCACCACCCCTCCACATAATAACACAGTACCACCACCCCTCCACATAATAACACAGTACCACCACCCCTCCACTTAGTAACACAGTACCACCACCCCTCCACATATTAACACAGTACCACCACCCCTCCACATAGTAACTAGGTACCACTACCACTCCACTTAGTAACATAGTGCCACCACCCCTCCACTTAGTAACATAGTACCACTACCCCTCCACATAGTAACATAGTACCACTACCCCTCCACTTAGTAACACAGTACCACCACCCCTCCACATAATAACACAGTACCACCACCCCTCCACTTAGTAACACAGTACCACTACCCCTCCACATAGTAACTAGGTACCACCACCCCTCCACATAGTAACACAGTAGCACCACCCCTCAACTTAGTAACATAGTACAACCACCCCTCCACTTAGTAATTCAGTACCACCACCACTCCACTTAGTAACATAGTACCACCACCCCTCCACATAGTAACACAGTACCACCACCCCTCCACATAGTAAATAGGTACCACCACCCCTCCACATAGTAACATAGTAGCACCACCCCTCAACTTAGTAACACAGTACAACCACCCCTCCACTTAGTAATTCAGTACCACCACCACTCCACTTAGTAACATAGTACCACCACCCCTCCACATAGTAACACAGTACCACCACCCCTCCACATTGTAACTAGGTACCACCACCCCTCCACATAGTAACATAGTAACACCACCCCTCCACATAGTAACATAGTCCCACTACCCCTCCACATAGTAACATAGTACCACTACCCCTCCACTTAGTAACACAGTACCACCACCCCTCCACATAATAACACAGTACCACCACCCCACCACATATTAACACAGTACCACCACCCCTCCACATAGTAACTAGGTACCACTACCCCTCCACATAGTAACATAGTACCACCACCCCTCCACTTAGTAACATAGTACCACCACCCCTCCACTGAGTAACACAGTACCACCACCCCTCCACTAAGTAACACAGTACCACTACCCCTCCACTTAGTAACATAGTACCACCACCCCTCCACATAGTAACATAATACCACCACCCCTACACATAGTAACATAGTACCACCACCCCTCCACATAGTAACATAGTACCACCACCCCTCCACTTAGTAACATAGTACCACCACCCCTCCACTTAGTAACATAGTACCACTACCCCTCCACATAGTAACACAGTACCACCACCCCTCCACATAATAACACAGTACCACCACCCCTCCACATAATAACACAGTACCACCACCCCTCCACTTAGTAACACAGTACCACTACCCCTCCACATAGTAACTAGGTACCACCACCCCTCCACATAGTAACACAGTACCACCACCCCTCCACATAGTAAATAGGTACCACTACCCCTCCACATAGTAACACAGTACCACCCCCCCTCCACATAGTAACTAGGTACCACAACCCCTCCACTTAGTAACATAGTACCACCACCCCTCCACTTAGTAACACAGTACCACCACCCCTCCACATAGTAGCACAGTACCACTACCCCTCCACATAGTAACTAGGTACCACCACCCCTCCACATAGTAACATAGTACCACTATACCTCCACATAGTAACTAGGTACCACCACCCCTCCACATATTAACATAGTACCACCACCCCTCCACTTAGTAACATAGTACCACCACCCCTCCACTTAGTAACACAGTACCACCACCCCTCCACATAGTAACACAGTACCACCACCTCTCCACATAGTAAATAGGTACCACTACCCCTCCACTGAGTAACACAGTACCACCACCCCTCCACTAAGTAACACAGTACCACCACCCCTCCACTTAGTAACATAATACCACCACCCCTCCACATAGTAACATAGTACCACCACCCCTCCACATAGTAACATAGTACCACCACCACTCCACTTAGTAACATAGTGCCACCACCCCTCCACTTAGTAACATAGTACCACCACCCCTCCACTTAGTAACACAGTACCACCACCCCTCCACATAGTAACACAGTACCACCACCTCTCCACATAGTAAATAGGTACCACTACCCCTCCACATAGTAACATAGTACCACTACCCCTCCACTTAGTAACACAGTACCACCACCCCTCCACATAATAACACAGTACCACCACCCCTCCACTTAGTAACACAGTACCACTACCCCTCCACATAGTAACTAGGTACCACCACCACTCCACATAGTAACACAGTAGCACCACCCCTCAACTTAGTAACATAGTACAACCACCCCTCCACTTAGTAATTCAGTGCCACCACCACTCCACTTAGTAACATAGTACCACCACCCCTCCACATAGTAACACAGTACCACCACCCCTCCACATTGTAACTAGGTACCACCACCCCTCCACATAGTAACATAGTACCACCACCCCTCCACTTAGTAACACAGTACCACCACCCCTCCACATATTAACACAGTACCACCACCCCTCCACATAGTAACTAGGTACCACTACCACTCCACTTAGTAACATAGTGCCACCACCCCTCCACTTAGTAACATAGTACCACTACCCCTCCACATAGTAACATAGTACCACTACCCCTCCACTTAGTAACACAGTACCACCACCCCTCCACATAATAACACAGTACCACCACCCCTCCACTTAGTAACACAGTACCACTACCCCTCCACATAGTAACTAGGTACCACCACCCCTCCACATAGTAACACAGTAGCACCACCCCTCAACTTAGTAACATAGTACAACCACCCCTCCACTTAGTAATTCAGTACCACCACCACTCCACTTAGTAACATAGTACCACCACCCCTCCACATAGTAACACAGTACCACCACCCCTCCACATAGTAAATAGGTACCACCACCCCTCCACATAGTAACATAGTAGCACCACCCCTCAACTTAGTAACACAGTACAACCACCCCTCCACTTAGTAATTCAGTACCACCACCACTCCACTTAGTAACATAGTACCACCACCCCTCCACATAGTAACACAGTACCACCACCCCTCCACATTGTAACTAGGTACCACCACCCCTCCACATAGTAACATAGTATCACCACCCCTCCACATAGTAACATAGTCCCACTACCCCTCCACATAGTAACATAGTACCACTACCCCTCCACTTAGTAACACAGTACCACCACCCCTCCACATAATAACACAGTACCACCACCCCACCACATATTAACACAGTACCACCACCCCTCCACATAGTAACTAGGTACCACTACCCCTCCACATAGTAACATAGTACCACCACCCCTCCACTTAGTAACATAGTACCACCACCCCTCCACTGAGTAACACAGTACCACCACCCCTCCACTAAGTAACACAGTACCACTACCCCTCCACTTAGTAACATAGTACCACCACCCCTCCACATAGTAACATAATACCACCACCCCTACACATAGTAACATAGTACCACCACCCCTCCACTTAGTAACATAGTACCACCACCCCTCCACTTAGTAACATAGTACCACTACCCCTCCACATAGTAACATAGTCCCACTACCCCTCCACATAGTAACATAGTACCACTACCCCTCCACTTAGTAACACAGTACCACCACCCCTCCACATAATAACACAGTACCACCACCCCTCCACTTATTAACACAGTACCACTACCCCTCCACATAGTAACTAGGTACCACCACCCCTCCACATAGTAACACAGTAGCACCACCCCTCAACTTAGTAACATAGTACAACCACCCCTCCACTTAGTAATTCAGTACCACCACCACTCCACTTAGTAACATAGTACCACCACCCCTCCACATAGTAACACAGTACCACCACCCCTCCACATAGTAAATAGGTACCACCACCCCTCCACATAGTAACATAGTAGCACCACCCCTCAACTTAGTAACACAGTACAACCACCCCTCCACTTAGTAATTCAGTACCACCACCACTCCACTTAGTAACATAGTACCACCACCCCTCCACATAGTAACACAGTACCACCACCCCTCCACATTGTAACTAGGTACCACCACCCCTCCACATAGTAACATAGTACCACCACCCCTCCACTTAGTAACACAGTACCACCACCCCTCCACATATTAACACAGTACAACCACCCCTCCACATAGTAACTAGGTACCACTACCCCTCCACATAGTAACACATTACCACCACCCCTCCAGATAGTAACTAGGTACCACCACCCCTCCATATAGTAACATAGTACCACCACTCCTCCACATAGTAACATAGTACCACCACCCCTCCACATAGTAACATAGTACCACTACCCCTCCACATAGTAACTAGGTACCACCACCCCTCCACATAGTAACACAGTAGCACCACCCCTCAACTTAGTAACACAGTACAACCACCACTCCACTTAGTAACATAGTACCACCACCCCTCCACTTAGTAACATAGTACCAATTCTCCTCCACATTGTAACTAGGTACCACCACCCCTCCACATATTAACATAGTACCACCACCCCTCCACTTAGTAACATAGTACCACCACCCCTCCACTTAGTAACACAGTACCACCACCCCTCCACTTAGTAACACAGTACCACTACCCCTCCACATAGTAACTAGGTACCACTACCCCTCCACATAGTAAAACAGTACCACCACCCCTCCACATTGTAACTAGGTACCACCACCCCTCCACATAGTAACATAGTACAACCACCCCTCCACTTAGTAACACAGTACCACCACCCCTCCACATATTAACACAGTACCACCACCCCTCCACATAGTAACTAGGTACCACTACCACTCCACTTAGTAACATAGTGCCACCACCCCTCCACTTAGTAACATAGTACCACTACCCCTCCACATAGTAACATAGTACCACTACCCCTCCACTTAGTAACACAGTACCACCACCCCTCCACATAATAACACAGTACCACCACCCCTCCACTTAGTAACACAGTACCACTACCCCTCCACATAGTAACTAGGTACCACCACCCCTCCACATAGTAACACAGTAGCACCACCCCTCAACTTAGTAACATAGTACAACCACCCCTCCACTTAGTAATTCAGTACCACCACCACTCCACTTAGTAACATAGTACCACCACCTCTCCACATAGTAACACAGTACCACCACCCCTCCACATAGTAAATAGGTACCACCACCCCTCCACATAGTAACATAGTAGCACCACCCCTCAACTTAGTAACACAGTACAACCACCCTGTCACGCCCTGACCATAGTTTACTTTGTATTTTCTATGTTTTGGTTGGTCAGGGTGTGATCTGAGTGGGCATTCTATGTTACATGTCTAGTTTGTCCAGTTCTATGTTCGGCCTGATATGGTTCTCAATCAGAGGCAGGTGTTCGTCATTGTCTCTGATTGGGAACCATATTTAGGTAGCCTGGGTTTCACTGTGTGTTTGTGGGTGATTGTTCCTGTCTATGTGTTTTCACCAGATAGGCTGTTTAGGTTTTCGTTACGTTCATTACGTTCTTTATTTTGTAGTATTTGTATTGATTCGTGTTTTACATTTGTTCATTAAAACATGGATCGCAATCTACACGCTGCATTTTGGTCCGATCCTTGTTCTACCTCTTCATCAGAAGAGGAGATAGTAGAAAGCCGTTACAGAATCACCCACCACCAACGGACCAAGCAGCGTGTCAACAGGCAGGAGCAGCGCGAGGAGAAGCGCAATAAGGATTTCTGGACATGGGAGGAAATCCTCGACGGGAGAGGACCCTGGGCTAAACCAGGGGAGTGTAACCGCACTAAGGTGCAGCGGGAGAAGAAACAACAGGAACAGCCCAAGGAGGAGTACAGTATGGAGTATACTACTTGGGAGGAGATCGACAGGTGGGCGGCCGACCCAGGGAGAGTGCCGGAGCCCGCCTGGGATTCGCTGGAGCAGTGCGAGGAGGGTTACCGTAGAATGGAGGCGGTGAAAGCAGAGAGGCGCTGGTATGAGAAGGCAGCACGGCGACGCGGATGGAAGCCTGAGAGGCAGCCCCAAAAATTTCTTGGGGGGGGGCTAACAGGGAGTAGGGCTATGCCAGGTAGGAGACCTGAGCAGACTCCCTGTGCTTACCGGGGGGCTAGAGAGACCGGACAGGCACCGTGTTATGCAGTGGTGCGCACGGTGTCTCCAGTGCGGGTGCATAGCCCGGTGCGGTATATTCCAGCTCCGCGTGTCTGCCGGGCTAGATTGAGCGTCGAGCCTAATGCCATAAAGCCGGCTCTACGCAGCTGGTCCCCAGTGCGTCTCCTTGGGCCGGCTTACATGGCACCAGCCTTGCGCTCGGTGTCTCCGGTTCGCCTGCATAGCCCAGTGCGGGCTATTCCACCTCGCCGCACTGGCAGGGCGACCGTGAGCATTCAACCAGGTAAGGTTGGGCAGGCTCGGTGCTCAAGAGCTCCAGTGCGCCTGCACGGTCCGGTTTTTCCAGTACCACCTCCACACCCCAGCCCTCCGGTAGCAGCTCCCCGCACCAGGCTTCCTGTGCGTGTCCTTGGCCCAGTACCACCAGTGCCAGTACCACGCATCAGGCCTACAGTGCGCCTCGCCTGTCCAGCGCTGGCAGAGCCTTCCTCCTCTCCAGCGCTGTCGGAGTCTCCCGCCTGTTTAGCGCTGTTAGAGCCTTCCTTCTCTACAGCGCTGCCGGAGTCTCCCGCCTGCTCAGAACTGCCAGTTAACATAGAGCTGCCAGTTAGCATAGAGCTGCCAGTTAGCATAGAGCTGCCAGTTAGCATAGAGCTGCCAGTTAGCAAGGAGCTGCCAGTCTGCAAGGAGCTGCCAGTCTGCAAGGAGCTGCCAGTCTGCAAGGAGCTGCCAGTCTGCAAAGAGCTGCCAGTCTGCATGGAGCTGCCAGTCTGCAAGGAGCCGCCAGAGCTGCCTGTCTGCAGGATGCCGCCAAAGCTGCCAGTCTGCAAGGAGCCGCCAGAGCTGCCAGTCTGCAAGGAGCCGCCAGAGCTGCCAGTTAGCATGGAGCAGCCAGGGCCGCCAGTCAGCATGGAGCAGCCAGGGCCGCCAGTCAGCATGGAGCAGCCAGGGCCGCCAGTCAGCATGGAGCAGCCAGGGCCGCCAGTCAGCATGGAGCAGCCAGTCAGCATGGAGCAGCCAGTCAGCATGGAGCAGCCAGAGCAGCCAGTCAGCATGGAGCAGCCAGAGCTGCCAGTCAGCATGGAGCAGTCAGTCAGCATGGAGCAGCCAGAGCTGCCAGTCAGCATGGAGCAGCCAGTCAGCATGGAGCAGCCAGAGCTACCAGTCATCATGGAGCAGCCAGTCAGCATGGAGCAGCCAGAGCTGCCAGTCGACCAGACTCTTCCAGATCTGCCAGTCGTCCAGACTCTTCCAGATCTGCCAGTCGTCCAGACTCTTCCAGATCTGCCAGTCGACCAGACTCTTCCAGATCTGCCAGTCGACCAGACTCTTCCAGATCTGCCAGTCGACCAGACTCTTCCAGATCTGCCAGTCGTCCAGACTCTTCCAGATCTGCCAGTCGTCCAGACTCTTCCAGATCTGCCAGTCGTCCAGACTCTTCCAGATCTGCCAGTCGTCCAGACTCTTCCAGATCTGCCAGTCGACCAGACTCTTCCAGATCTGCCAGTCGACCAGACTCTTCCAGATCTGCCAGTCGACCAGACTCTTCCAGATCTGCCAGTCGACCAGACTCTTCCAGATCTGCCAGTCGACCAGACTCTTCCAGATCTGCCAGTCGTCCAGACTCTCTCAGATCTGCCAGTCGTCCAGACTCTCTCAGATCCGCCAGTCGACCAGATTCTCCCAGATCCGCCAGTCGACCAGATTCTCCCAGATCCGCCAGTCGACCAGATTCTCCCAGATCCGCCAGTCGACCAGATTCTCCCAGATCCGCCAGTCGACCAGGATCTGCTGAAACCGCCAGTCGACCAGGATCTGCTGAAACCGCCAGCCAGCCAGGTTCTGGTAGTTTCTACTACCTGCCTGGGCTTCCTCTCAGTGCTGAGCTTCTTCTCAGTGCTGAGCTTCCTCTCAGTGCTGAGCTACCCATCTGTCCCGAGTTACCTCTGTCCCGAGCTGTCCCTCTGTCCCATGTTATCATTGTGGTGGGTAACCTATTTAGGGACGTTTAGGAGGGGGATTAAAACTGTCATGGAGTGGGGTCCACGTCCAGCGCCAGAGCCGCCACCGCGGACAGATGCCCACCCAGACCCTCCCCTATAGGTTCAGGTTTTGCGGCCGGAGTCCGCACCTTGGGGGGGGGGTACTGTCACGCCCTGACCATAGTTTACTTTGTATTTTCTATGTTTTGGTTGGTCAGGGTGTGATCTGAGTGGGCATTCTATGTTACATGTCTAGTTTGTCCAGTTCTATGTTCGGCCTGATATGGTTCTCAATCAGAGGCAGGTGTTCGTCATTGTCTCTGATTGGGAACCATATTTAGGTAGCCTGGGTTTCACTGTGTGTTTGTGGGTGATTGTTCCTGTCTATGTGTTTTCACCAGATAGGCTGTTTAGGTTTTCGTTACGTTCATTACGTTCTTTATTTTGTAGTATTTGTATTGATTCGTGTTTTACATTTGTTCATTAAAACATGGATCGCAATCTACACGCTGCATTTTGGTCCGATCCTTGTTCTACCTCTTCATCAGAAGAGGAGATAGTAGAAAGCCGTTACACACCCCTCCACTTAGTAATTCAGTACCACCACCCCTCCACATAGTAACATAGTACCACTACCCCTCCACATAGTAACTAGGTACCACCACCCCTCCACATAGTAACACAGTAGCACCACCCCTCAACTTAGTAACACAGTACAACCACCACTCCACTTAGTAACATAGTACCACCACCCCTCCACTTAGTAACATAGTACCAATTCTCCTCCACATTGTAACTAGGTACCACCACCCCTCCACATATTAACATAGTACCACCACCCCTCCACTTAGTAACATAGTACCACCACCCCTCCACTTAGTAACACAGTACCACCACCCCTCCACTTAGTAACACAGTACCACTACCCCTCCACATAGTAACTAGGTACCACTACCCCTCCACATAGTAAAACAGTACCACCACCCCTCCACATTGTAACTAGGTACCACCACCCCTCCACATAGTAACATAGTACCACCACCCCTCCACTTAGTAACACAGTACCACCACCCCTCCACATATTAACACAGTACCACCACCCCTCCACATAGTAACTAGGTACCACTACCACTCCACTTAGTAACATAGTGCCACCACCCCTCCACTTAGTAACATAGTACCACTACCCCTCCACATAGTAACATAGTACCACTACCCCTCCACTTAGTAACACAGTACCACCACCCCTCCACATAATAACACAGTACCACCACCCCTCCACTTAGTAACACAGTACCACTACCCCTCCACATAGTAACTAGGTACCACCACCCCTCCACATAGTAACACAGTAGCACCACCCCTCAACTTAGTAACATAGTACAACCACCCCTCCACTTAGTAATTCAGTACCACCACCACTCCACTTAGTAACATAGTACCACCACCCCTCCACATAGTAACACAGTACCACCACCCCTCCACATAGTAAATAGGTACCACCACCCCTCCACATAGTAACATAGTAGCACCACCCCTCAACTTAGTAACACAGTACAACCACCCCTCCACTTAGTAATTCAGTACCACCACCACTCCACTTAGTAACATAGTACCACCACCCCTCCACATAGTAACACAGTACCACCACCCCTCCACATTGTAACTAGGTACCACCACCCCTCCACATAGTAACATAGTACCACCACCCCTCCACTTAGTAACACAGTACCACCACCCCTCCACATATTAACACAGTACCACCACCCCTCCACATAGTAACTAGGTACCACTACCCCTCCACATAGTAACATAGTACCACCACCCCTCCACTTAGTAACATAGTACCACCACCCCTCCACTGAGTAACACAGTACCACCACCCCTCCACTAAGTAACACAGTACCACTACCCCTCCACTTAGTAACATAGTACCACCACCCCTCCACATAGTAACATAATACCACCACCCCTACACATAGTAACATAGTACCACCACCCCTCCACTTAGTAACATAGTACCACCACCCCTCCACTTAGTAACATAGTACCACTACCCCTCCACATAGTAACATAGTCCCACTACCCCTCCACATAGTAACATAGTACCACTACCCCTCCACTTAGTAACACAGTACCACCACCCCTCCACATAATAACACAGTACCACCACCCCTCCACTTATTAACACAGTACCACTACCCCTCCACATAGTAACTAGGTACCACCACCCCTCCACATAGTAACACAGTAGCACCACCCCTCAACTTAGTAACATAGTACAACCACCCCTCCACTTAGTAATTCAGTACCACCACCACTCCACTTAGTAACATAGTACCACCACCCCTCCACATAGTAACACAGTACCACCACCCCTCCACATAGTAAATAGGTACCACCACCCCTCCACATAGTAACATAGTAGCACCACCCTTCAACTTAGTAACACAGTACAACCACCCCTCCACTTAGTAATTCAGTACCACCACCACTCCACTTAGTAACATAGTACCACCACCCCTCCACATAGTAACACAGTACCACCACCCCTCCACATTGTAACTAGGTACCACCACCCCTCCACATAGTAACATAGTACCACCACCCCTCCACTTAGTAACACAGTACCACCACCCCTCCACATATTAACACAGTACAACCACCCCTCCACATAGTAACTAGGTACCACTACCCCTCCACATAGTAACACATTACCACCACCCCTCCAGATAGTAACTAGGTACCACCACCCCTCCATATAGTAACATAGTACCACCACTCCTCCACATAGTAACATAGTACCACCACCCCTCCACATAGTAACATAGTACCACTACCCCTCCACATAGTAACTAGGTACCACCACCCCTCCACATAGTAACACAGTAGCACCACCCCTCAACTTAGTAACACAGTACAACCACCACTCCACTTAGTAACATAGTACCACCACCCCTCCACTTAGTAACATAGTACCAATTCTCCTCCACATTGTAACTAGGTACCACCACCCCTCCACATATTAACATAGTACCACCACCCCTCCACTTAGTAACATAGTACCACCACCCCTCCACTTAGTAACACAGTACCACCACCCCTCCACTTAGTAACACAGTACCACTACCCCTCCACATAGTAACTAGGTACCACTACCCCTCCACATAGTAAAACAGTACCACCACCCCTCCACATAGTAACTAGGAACCACCACTCCTCCATATAGTAACATAGTACCACCACCCCTCCACTTAGTAACATAGTACCACCACCCCTCCACTGAGTAACACAGTACCACCACCCCTCCACTAAGTAACACAGTACCACTACCCCTCCACTTAGTAACATAGTACCACCACCCCTCCACATAGTAACATAGTACCACCACCCCTCCACATAGTAACATAGTACCACCACCCCTTCACTTAGTAACATAGTACCACCACCCCTCCACTTAGTAACACAGTACCACCACCCCTCCACATAGTAACACAGTACCACCACCCCTCCACATAGTAAATAGGTACCACTACCCCTCCACATAGTAACACACTACCACCCCCCCTCCACATAGTAACTAGGTACCACCACCCCTCCACATAGTAACATAGTACCACCACCCCTCCACTTAGTAACACAGTACCACCACCCCTCCACATAGTAGCACAGTACCACTACCCCTCCACATAGTAACTAGGTACCACCACCACTCCACATATTAACATAGTACCACTATACCTCCACATAGTAACTAGGTACCACCACCCCTCCACATATTAACATAGTACCACCACCCCTCCACTTAGTAACATAGTACCACCACCCCTCCACTTAGTAACACAGTACCACCACCCCTCCACATAGTAACACAGTACCACCACCCCTCCACATAGTAAATAGGTACCACTACCCCTCCACATAGGAACATAGTACCACCACCACTCCACTTAGTAACATAGTACCACCACCCCTCCACTTAGTAACACACTACCACCCCCCCTCCACATAGTAACTAGGTACCACCACCCCTCCACATAGTAACATAGTACCACCACCCCTCCACTTAGTAACACAGTACCACCACCCCTCCACATAGTAGCACAGTACCACTACCCCTCCACATAGTAACTAGGTACCACCACCACTCCACATATTAACATAGTACCACTATACCTCCACATAGTAACTAGGTACCACCACCCCTCCACATATTAACATAGTACCACCACCCCTCCACTTAGTAACATAGTACCACCACCCCTCCACTTAGTAACACAGTACCACCACCCCTCCACATAGTAACACAGTACCACCACCCCTCCACATAGTAAATAGGTACCACTACCCCTCCACATAGGAACATAGTACCACCACCACTCCACTTAGTAACATAGTACCACCACCCCTCCACTTAGTAACACAGTACCACCACCCCTCCACATAATAACACAGTACCACCACCCCTCCACTTAGTAACACAGTACCACTACCCCTCCACATAGTAACTAGGTACCACCACCCCTCCACATAGTAACACAGTAGCACCACCCCTCAACTTAGTAACATAGTACAAATACCTCTCCACTTAGTAATTCAGTACCACCACCACTCCACTTAGTAACATAGTACCACCACCCCTCCACATAGTAACACAGTACCACCACCCCTCCACATAGTAAATAGGTACCACCACCCCTCCACATAGTAACATAGTAGCACCACCCTTCAACTTAGTAACGCAGTACAACCACCCCTCCACTTAGTAATTCAGTACCACCACCACTCCACTTAGTAACATAGTACCAACACCCCTCCACATAGTAACACAGTACCACCACCCCTCCACATTGTAACTAGGTACCACCACCCCTCCACATAGTAACATAGTACCACCACCCCTCCACTTAGTAACACAGTACCACCACCCCTCCACATACTAACACAGTACCACCACCCCTCCACATAGTAACTAGGTACCACCACCCCTCCATATAGTAACATAGTACGACCACTCCTCCAGATAGTAACATAGTACCACCACCCCTCCACATAGTAACACAGTACCACTACCCCTCCACATAGTAACTAGGTACCACCACCCCTCCACATAGTAACACAGTAGCACCACCCCTCAACTTAGTAACACAGTACAACCACCCCTCCATTTAGAAAATCAGTACCACCACCACTCCACTTAGTAACATAGTACCACCACCCCTCTACTTAGTAACATAGTGCCACTACTCCTCCACATAGTAACTAGGTACCACCACCCCTCCACATATTAACATAGTACCACCACCCCTCCACTTAGTAACATAGTACCACCACCCCTCCACTTAGTAACACAGTACCACCATCCCTCCACATAGTAACACAGTACCACCACCCCTCCACATAGTAAATAGGTAACACTACCCCTCCACATAGTAAAACAGTACCACCCCCCTCCACATAGTAACTAGGTACCACCACCCCTCCACATAGTAACATAGTACCACCACCCCTCCACTTAGTAACATAGTACCACCACCCCTCCACTTAGTAACACAGTACCACCACCCCTCCACATAGTAACACAGTACCACCACCCCTCCACATAGTAACTAGGTACCACCACCCCTCCACCTAGTAACATAGTACCACCACCCCTCCACTTAGTAACACAGTACCACCATCCCTCCACATAGTAACACAGTACCACCACCCCTCCACATAGTAACTAGGTACCACTACCCCTCCACATAGTAACATAGTACCACCACCCCTCCACTTAGTAACATAGTACCACCACCCCTCCACTTAGTAACACAGTACCACCACCCCTCCACATAGTAACACAGTACCACCACCCCTCCACTTAGTAACACAGTACCACTACCCTTCCACATAGTAACATAGTACCACCACCCCTCCACATAGTAACTAGGTACCACTACCCCTCCACATAGTAACACAGTACCACCACCCCTCCACATATTAACATAGTACCACCACCCCTCCTCTTAGTAACATAGTACCACCACCCCTCCACTTAGTAACACAGTACCACCACCCCTCCACTTAGTAACACAGTACCACCACCCCTCCACATAGTAACATAGTACCACTTCCCATCCACTTAGTAACATAGTACCACAACCCCTCCACATAGTAACACAGTACCACCACCCCTCCACATAGTAACACAGTACCACCACCCCTCCACATAGTAACTAGGTACCACTACCCCTCCACATAGTAACAGAGTACCACCACCCCTCCAGATAGTAACTAGGTACCACCACCCCTCCACATAGTAACATAGTACCACCACCCTTCCACTTAGTAACATAGTACCACCACCCCTCCACTTAGTAACACAGTACCAACACCCCTCCACATAGTAACACAGTACCACCACCCTTCCACTTAGTAACACAGTACCACTACCCCTCCACATAGTAACACATTACCACCACCCCTCCAAATAGTGACTAGGTACCACTACCCCTCCACATAGTAACACAGTACCACCACCCCTCCACATATTAACATAGTACCACCACCCCTCCACTTAGTAACACAGTACCACTACCCTTCCACATAGTAACATAGTACCACCACCCCTCCACATAGTAACTAGGTACCACTACCCCTCCACATAGTAACACAGTACCACCACCCCTCCACATATTAACATAGTAGCACCACCCCTCAACTTAGTAACACAGTACAACCACCCCTCCACTTAGTAATTCAGTACCACCACCCCTCCACATAGTAACACAGTACCACCACCCCTCCACATTGTAACTAGGTACCACCACCCCTCCACATAGTAACATAGTACCACCACCCCTCCACTTAGTAACACAGTACCACCACCCCTCCACATATTAACACAGTACCACCACCCCTCCACATAGTAACTAGGTACCACTACCACTCCACTTAGTAACATAGTGCCACCACCCCTCCACTTAGTAACATAGTACCACTACCCCTCCACATAGTAACATAGTACCACCACCCCTCCACATAATAACACAGTACCACCACCCCTCCACTTAGTAACACAGTACCACTACCCCTCCACATAGTAACTAGGTACCACCACCCCTCCACATAGTAACACAGTAGCACCACCCCTCAACTTAGTAACATAGTACAACCACCCCTCCACTTAGTAATTCAGTACCACCACCACTCCACTTAGTAACATAGTACCACCACCCCTCCACATAGTAACACAGTACCACCACCCCTCCACATAGTAAATAGGTACCACCACCCCTCCACATAGTAACATAGTAGCACCACCCCTCAACTTAGTAACACAGTACAACCACCCCTCCACTTAGTAATTCAGTACCACCACCACTCCACTTAGTAACATAGTACCACCACCCCTCCACATAGTAACACAGTACCACCACCCCTCCACATTGTAACTAGGTACCACCACCCCTCCACATAGTAACATAGTACCACCACCCCTCCACTTAGTAACACAGTACCACCACCCCTCCACATATTAACACAGTACCACCACCCCTCCACATAGTAACTAGGTACCACTACCCCTCCACATAGTAACATAGTACCACCACCCCTCCACTTAGTAACATAGTACCACCACCCCTCCACTGAGTAACACAGTACCACCACCCCTCCACTAAGTAACACAGTACCACTACCCCTCCACTTAGTAACATAGTACCACCACCCCTCCACATAGTAACATAATACCACCACCCCTACACATAGTAACATAGTACCACCACCCCTCCACTTAGTAACATAGTACCACCACCCCTCCACTTAGTAACATAGTACCACTACCCCTCCACATAGTAACATAGTCCCACTACCCCTCCACATAGTAACATAGTACCACTACCCCTCCACTTAGTAACACAGTACCACCACCCCTCCACATAATAACACAGTACCACCACCCCTCCACTTATTAACACAGTACCACTACCCCTCCACATAGTAACATAGTACAACCACCCCTCCACTTAGTAATTCAGTACCACCACCACTCCACTTAGTAACATAGTACCACCACCCCTCCACAGTACCACCACCCCTCCACATAGTAAATAGGTACCACCACCCCTCCACATAGTAACATAGTAGCACCACCCCTCAACTTAGTAACACAGTACAACCACCCCTCCACTTAGTAATTCAGTACCACCACCACTCCACTTAGTAACATAGTACCACCACCCCTCCACATAGTAACACAGTACCACCACCCCTCCACTTAGTAACACAGTACCACCACCCCTCCACATATTAACACAGTACAACCACCCCTCCACATAGTAACTAGGTACCACTACCCCTCCACATAGTAACACATTACCACCACCCCTCCAGATAGTAACTAGGTACCACCACCCCTCCATATAGTAACATAGTACCACCACTCCTCCACATAGTAACATAGTACCACCACCCCTCCACATAGTAACATAGTACCACTACCCCTCCACATAGTAACTAGGTACCACCACCCCTCCACATAGTAACACAGTAGCACCACCCCTCAACTTAGTAACATAGTACAACCACCCCTCCACTTAGTAATTCAGTACCACCACCACTCCACTTAGTAACATAGTACCACCACCCCTCCACATAGTAACACAGTACCACCACCCCTCCACATAGTAAATAGGTACCACCACCCCTCCACATAGTAACATAGTAGCACCACCCCTCAACTTAGTAACACAGTACAACCACCCCTCCACTTAGTAATTCAGTACCACCACCTCTCCACTTAGTAACATAGTACCACCACCCCTCCACATAGTAACACAGTACCACCACCCCTCCACATTGTAACTAGGTACCACCACCCCTCCACATAGTAACATAGTACCACCACCCCTCCACTTAGTAACACTGTACCACCACCCCTCCACATATTAACACAGTACCACCACCCCTCCACATAGTAACTAGGTACCACTACCCCTCCACATAGTAACATAGTACCACCACCCCTCCACTTAGTAACATAGTACCACCACCCCTCCACTGAGTAACACAGTACCACCACCCCTCCACTAAGTAACACAGTACCACTACCCCTCCACTTAGTAACATAGTACCACCACCCCTCCACTGAGTAACACAGTACCACCACCCCTCCACTAAGTAACACAGTACCACTACCCCTCCACTTAGTAACATAGTACCACCACCCCTCCACATAGTAACATAATACCACCACCCCTACACATAGTAACATAGTACCACCACCCCTCCACTTAGTAACATAGTACCACCACCCCTCCACTTAGTAACATAGTACCACTACCCCTCCACATAGTAACATAGTCCCACTACCCCTCCACATAGTAACATAGTACCACTACCCCTCCACTTAGTAACACAGTACCACCACCCCTCCACATAATAACACAGTACCACCACCCCTCCACTTATTAACACAGTACCACTACCCCTCCACATAGTAACTAGGTACCACCACCCCTCCACATAGTAACACAGTAGCACCACCCCTCAACTTAGTAACATAGTACAACCACCCCTCCACTTAGTAATTCAGTACCACCACCACTCCACTTAGTAACATAGTACCACCACCCCTCCACATAGTAACACAGTACCACCACCCCTCCACATAGTAAATAGGTACCACCACCCCTCCACATAGTAACATAGTAGCACCACCCCTCAACTTAGTAACACAGTACAACCACCCCTCCACTTAGTAATTCAGTACCACCACCACTCCACTTAGTAACATAGTACCACCACCCCTCCACATAGTAACACAGTACCACCACCCCTCCACATTGTAACTAGGTACCACCACCCCTCCACATAGTAACATAGTACCACCACCCCTCCACTTAGTAACACAGTACCACCACCCCTCCACATATTAACACAGTACAACCACCCCTCCACATAGTAACTAGGTACCACTACCCTCCACATAGTAACACATTACCACCACCCCTCCAGATAGTAACTAGGTACCACCACCCCTCCATATAGTAACATAGTACCACCACTCCTCCACATAGTAACATAGTACCACCACCCCTCCACATAGTAACATAGTACCACTACCCCTCCACATAGTAACTAGGTACCACCACCCCTCCACATAGTAACACAGTAGCACCACCCCTCAACTTAGTAACACAGTACAACCACCACTCCACTTAGTAACATAGTACCACCACCCCTCCACTTAGTAACATAGTACCAATTCTCCTCCACATTGTAACTAGGTACCACCACCCCTCCACATATTAACATAGTACCACCACCCCTCCACTTAGTAACATAGTACCACCACCCCTCCACTTAGTAACACAGTACCACCACCCCTCCACTTAGTAACACAGTACCACTACCCCTCCACATAGTAACTAGGTACCACTACCCCTCCACATAGTAAAACAGTACCACCACCCCTCCACATAGTAACTAGGAACCACCACTCCTCCATATAGTAACATAGTACCACCACCCCTCCACTTAGTAACATAGTACCACCACCCCTCCACTGAGTAACACAGTACCACCACCCCTCCACTAAGTAACACAGTACCACTACCCCTCCACTTAGTAACATAGTACCACCACCCCTCCACATAGTAACATAGTACCACCACCCCTCCACATAGTAACATAGTACCACCACCCCTTCACTTAGTAACATAGTACCACCACCCCTCCACTTAGTAACACAGTACCACCACCCCTCCACATAGTAACACAGTACCACCACCCCTCCACATAGTAAATAGGTACCACTACCCCTCCACATAGTAACACACTACCACCCCCCCTCCACATAGTAACTAGGTACCACCACCCCTCCACATAGTAACATAGTACCACCACCCCTCCACTTAGTAACACAGTACCACCACCCCTCCACATAGTAGCACAGTACCACTACCCCTCCACATAGTAACTAGGTACCACCACCACTCCACATAGTAACATAGTACCACTATACCTCCACATAGTAACTAGGTACCACCACCCCTCCACATATTAACATAGTACCACCACCCCTCCACTTAGTAACATAGTACCACCACCCCTCCACTTAGTAACACAGTACCACCACCCCTCCACATAGTAACACAGTACCACCACCCCTCCACATAGTAAATAGGTACCACTACTCCTCCACATAGGAACATAGTACCACCACCACTCCACTTAGTAACATAGTACCACCACCCCTCCACTTAGTAACACAGTACCACCACCCCTCCACATAATAACACAGTACCACCACCCCTCCACTTAGTAACACAGTACCACTACCCCTCCACATAGTAACTAGGTACCACCACCCCTCCACATAGTAACACAGAAGCACCACCCCTCAACTTAGTAACATAGTACAAATACCCCTCCACTTAGTAATTCAGTACCACCACCACTCCACTTAGTAACATAGTACCACCACCCCTCCACATAGTAACACAGTAAGACCACCACCCCTCCACATAGTAAATAGGTACCACCACCCCTCCACATAGTAACATAGTAGCACCACCCTTCAACTTAGTAACGCAGTACAACCACCCCTCCACTTAGTAATTCAGTACCACCACCACTCCACTTAGTAACATAGTACCAACACCCCTCCACATAGTAACACAGTACCACCACCCCTCCACATTGTAACTAGGTACCACCACCCCTCCACATAGTAACATAGTACCACCACCCCTCCACTTAGTAACACAGTACCACCACCCCTCCACTTATTAACACAGTACCACTACCCCTCCACATAGTAACTAGGTACAACCACCCCTCCACATAGTAACTAGGTACCACTACCCTCCACATAGTAACACATTACCACCACCCCTCCAGATAGTAACTAGGTACCACCACCCCTCCATATAGTAACATAGTACCACCACTCCTCCACATAGTAACATAGTACCACCACCCCTCCACATAGTAACATAGTACCACTACCCCTCCACATAGTAACTAGGTACCACCACCCCTCCACATAGTAACACAGTAGCACCACCCCTCAACTTAGTAACACAGTACAACCACCACTCCACTTAGTAACACAGTACCACCACCCCTCCACTTAGTAACATAGTACCAATTCTCCTCCACATTGTAACTAGGTACCACCACCCCTCCACATATTAACATAGTACCACCACCCCTCCACTTAGTAACATAGTACCACCACCCCTCCACTTAGTAACACAGTACCACCACCCCTCCACTTAGTAACACAGTACCACTACCCCTCCACATAGTAACTAGGTACCACTACCCCTCCACATAGTAAAACAGTACCACCACCCCTCCACATAGTAACTAGGAACCACCACTCCTCCATATAGTAACATAGTACCACCACCCCTCCACTTAGTAACATAGTACCACCACCCCTCCACTGAGTAACACAGTACCACCACCCCTCCACTAAGTAACACAGTACCACTACCCCTCCACTTAGTAACATAGTACCACCACCCCTCCACATAGTAACATAGTACCACCACCCCTCCACATAGTAACATAGTACCACCACCCCTTCACTTAGTAACATAGTACCACCACCCCTCCACTTAGTAACACAGTACCACCACCCCTCCACATAGTAACACAGTACCACCACCCCTCCACATAGTAAATAGGTACCACTACCCCTCCACATAGTAACACACTACCACCCCCCCTCCACATAGTAACTAGGTACCACCACCCCTCCACATAGTAACATAGTACCACCACCCCTCCACTTAGTAACACAGTACCACCACCCCTCCACATAGTAGCACAGTACCACTACCCCTCCACATAGTAACTAGGTACCACCACCACTCCACATAGTAACATAGTACCACTATACCTCCACATAGTAACTAGGTACCACCACCCCTCCACATATTAACATAGTACCACCACCCCTCCACTTAGTAACATAGTACCACCACCCCTCCACTTAGTAACACAGTACCACCACCCCTCCACATAGTAACACAGTACCACCACCCCTCCACATAGTAAATAGGTACCACTACCCCTCCACATAGGAACATAGTACCACCACCACTCCACTTAGTAACATAGTACCACCACCCCTCCACTTAGTAACACAGTACCACCACCCCTCCACTTAGTAACATAGTACCACCACCCCTCCACTGAGTAACACAGTACCACCACCCCTCCACTAAGTAACACAGTACCACTACCCCTCCACTTAGTAACATAGTACCACCACCCCTCCACATAGTAACATAGTACCACCACCCCTCCACATAGTAACATAGTACCACCACCCCTTCACTTAGTAACATAGTACCACCACCCCTCCACTTAGTAACACAGTACCACCACCCCTCCACATAGTAACACAGTACCACCACCCCTCCACATAGTAAATAGGTACCACTACCCCTCCACATAGTAACACACTACCACCCCCCCTCCACATAGTAACTAGGTACCACCACCCCTCCACATAGTAACATAGTACCACCACCCCTCCACTTAGTAACACAGTACCACCACCCCTCCACATAGTAGCACAGTACCACTACCCCTCCACATAGTAACTAGGTACCACCACCACTCCACATAGTAACATAGTACCACTATACCTCCACATAGTAACTAGGTACCACCACCCCTCCACATATTAACATAGTACCACCACCCCTCCACTTAGTAACATAGTACCACCACCCCTCCACTTAGTAACACAGTACCACCACCCCTCCACATAGTAACACAGTACCACCACCCCTCCACATAGTAAATAGGTACCACTACCCCTCCACATAGGAACATAGTACCACCACCACTCCACTTAGTAACATAGTACCACCACCCCTCCACTTAGTAACACAGTACCACCACCCCTCCACATAATAACACAGTACCACCACCCCTCCACTTAGTAACACAGTACCACTACCCCTCCACATAGTAACTAGGTACCACCACCCCTCCACATAGTAACACAGTAGCACCACCCCTCAACTTAGTAACATAGTACAAATACCCCTCCACTTAGTAATTCAGTACCACCACCACTCCACTTAGTAACATAGTACCACCACCCCTCCACATAGTAACACAGTACCACCACCCCTCCACATAGTAAATAGGTACCACCACCCCTCCACATAGTAACATAGTAGCACCACCCTTCAACTTAGTAACGCAGTACAACCACCCCTCCACTTAGTAATTCAGTACCACCACCACTCCACTTAGTAACATAGTACCAACACCCCTCCACATAGTAACACAGTACCACCACCCCTCCACATTGTAACTAGGTACCACCACCCCTCCACATAGTAACATAGTACCACCACCCCTCCACTTAGTAACACAGTACCACCACCCCTCCACTTATTAACACAGTACCACTACCCCTCCACATAGTAACTAGGTACCACCACCCCTCCACATAGTAACACAGTAGCACCACCCCTCAACTTAGTAACATAGTACAACCACCCCTCCACTTAGTAATTCAGTACCACCACCACTCCACTTAGTAACATAGTACCACCACCCCTCCACATAGTAACACAGTACCACCACCCCTCCACATTGTAACTAGGTACCACCACCCCTCCACATAGTAACATAGTACCACCACCCCTCCACTTAGTAACACAGTACCACCACCCCTCCACATATTAACACAGTACAACCACCCCTCCACATAGTAACATAGTACCACCACCCCTCCACATAGTAACATAGTACCACTACCCCTCCACATAGTAACTAGGTACCACCACCCCTCCACATAGTAACACAGTAGCACCACCCCTCAACTTAGTAACACAGTACAACCACCACTCCACTTAGTAACATAGTACCACCACCCCTCCACTTAGTAACATAGTACCAATTCTCCTCCACATTGTAACTAGGTACCACCACCCCTCCACATATTAACATAGTACCACCACCCCTCCACTTAGTAACATAGTACCACCACCCCTCCACTTAGTAACACAGTACCACCACCCCTCCACTTAGTAACACAGTACCACTACCCCTCCACATAGTAACTAGGTACCACTACCCCTCCACATAGTAAAACAGTACCACCACCCCTCCACATAGTAACTAGGAACCACCACTCCTCCATATAGTAACATAGTACCACCACCCCTCCACTTAGTAACATAGTACCACCACCCCTCCACTGAGTAACACAGTACCACCACCCCTCCACTAAGTAACACAGTACCACTACCCCTCCACTTAGTAACATAGTACCACCACCCCTCCACATAGTAACATAGTACCACCACCCCTCCACATAGTAACATAGTACCACCACCCCTTCACTTAGTAACATAGTACCACCACCCCTCCACTTAGTAACACAGTACCACCACCCCTCCACATAGTAACACAGTACCACCACCCCTCCACATAGTAAATAGGTACCACTACCCCTCCACATAGTAACACACTACCACCCCCCCTCCACATAGTAACTAGGTACCACCACCCCTCCACATAGTAACATAGTACCACCACCCCTCCACTTAGTAACACAGTACCACCACCCCTCCACATAGTAGCACAGTACCACTACCCCTCCACATAGTAACTAGGTACCACCACCACTCCACATAGTAACATAGTACCACTATACCTCCACATAGTAACTAGGTACCACCACCCCTCCACATATTAACATAGTACCACCACCCCTCCACTTAGTAACATAGTACCACCACCCCTCCACTTAGTAACACAGTACCACCACCCCTCCACATAGTAACACAGCACCACCACCCCTCCACATAGTAAATAGGTACCACTACTCCTCCACATAGGAACATAGTACCACCACCACTCCACTTAGTAACATAGTACCACCACCCCTCCACTTAGTAACACAGTACCACCACCCCTCCACATAATAACACAGTACCACCACCCCTCCACTTAGTAACACAGTACCACTACCCCTCCACATAGTAACTAGGTACCACCACCCCTCCACATAGTAACACAGAAGCACCACCCCTCAACTTAGTAACATAGTACAAATACCCCTCCACTTAGTAATTCAGTACCACCACCACTCCACTTAGTAACATAGTACCACCACCCCTCCACATAGTAACACAGTACCACCACCCCTCCACATAGTAAATAGGTACCACCACCCCTCCACATAGTAACATAGTAGCACCACCCTTCAACTTAGTAACGCAGTACAACCACCCCTCCACTTAGTAATTCAGTACCACCACCACTCCACTTAGTAACATAGTACCAACACCCCTCCACATAGTAACACAGTACCACCACCCCTCCACATTGTAACTAGGTACCACCACCCCTCCACATAGTAACATAGTACCACCACCCCTCCACTTAGTAACACAGTACCACCACCCCTCCACTTATTAACACAGTACCACTACCCCTCCACATAGTAACTAGGTACAACCACCCCTCCACATAGTAACTAGGTACCACTACCCTCCACATAGTAACACATTACCACCACCCCTCCAGATAGTAACTAGGTACCACCACCCCTCCATATAGTAACATAGTACCACCACTCCTCCACATAGTAACATAGTACCACCACCCCTCCACATAGTAACATAGTACCACTACCCCTCCACATAGTAACTAGGTACCACCACCCCTCCACATAGTAACACAGTAGCACCACCCCTCAACTTAGTAACACAGTACAACCACCACTCCACTTAGTAACATAGTACCACCACCCCTCCACTTAGTAACATAGTACCAATTCTCCTCCACATTGTAACTAGGTACCACCACCCCTCCACATATTAACATAGTACCACCACCCCTCCACTTAGTAACATAGTACCACCACCCCTCCACTTAGTAACACAGTACCACCACCCCTCCACTTAGTAACACAGTACCACTACCCCTCCACATAGTAACTAGGTACCACTACCCCTCCACATAGTAAAACAGTACCACCACCCCTCCACATAGTAACTAGGAACCACCACTCCTCCATATAGTAACATAGTACCACCACCCCTCCACTTAGTAACATAGTACCACCACCCCTCCACTGAGTAACACAGTACCACCACCCCTCCACTAAGTAACACAGTACCACTACCCCTCCACTTAGTAACATAGTACCACCACCCCTCCACATAGTAACATAGTACCACCACCCCTCCACATAGTAACATAGTACCACCACCCCTTCACTTAGTAACATAGTACCACCACCCCTCCACTTAGTAACACAGTACCACCACCCCTCCACATAGTAACACAGTACCACCACCCCTCCACATAGTAAATAGGTACCACTACCCCTCCACATAGTAACACACTACCACCCCCCCTCCACATAGTAACTAGGTACCACCACCCCTCCACATAGTAACATAGTACCACCACCCCTCCACTTAGTAACACAGTACCACCACCCCTCCACATAGTAGCACAGTACCACTACCCCTCCACATAGTAACTAGGTACCACCACCACTCCACATAGTAACATAGTACCACTATACCTCCACATAGTAACTAGGTACCACCACCCCTCCACATATTAACATAGTACCACCACCCCTCCACTTAGTAACATAGTACCACCACCCCTCCACTTAGTAACACAGTACCACCACCCCTCCACATAGTAACACAGTACCACCACCCCTCCACATAGTAAATAGGTACCACTACCCCTCCACATAGGAACATAGTACCACCACCACTCCACTTAGTAACATAGTACCACCACCCCTCCACTTAGTAACACAGTACCACCACCCCTCCACATAATAACACAGTACCACCACCCCTCCACTTAGTAACACAGTACCACTACCCCTCCACATAGTAACTAGGTACCACCACCCCTCCACATAGTAACACAGTAGCACCACCCCTCAACTTAGTAACATAGTACAAATACCCCTCCACTTAGTAATTCAGTACCACCACCACTCCACTTAGTAACATAGTACCACCACCCCTCCACATAGTAACACAGTACCACCACCCCTCCACATAGTAAATAGGTACCACCACCCCTCCACATAGTAACATAGTAGCACCACCCTTCAACTTAGTAACGCAGTACAACCACCCCTCCACTTAGTAATTCAGTACCACCACCACTCCACTTAGTAACATAGTACCAACACCCCTCCACATAGTAACACAGTACCACCACCCCTCCACATTGTAACTAGGTACCACCACCCCTCCACATAGTAACATAGTACCACCACCCCTCCACTTAGTAACACAGTACCACCACCCCTCCACTTATTAACACAGTACCACTACCCCTCCACATAGTAACTAGGTACCACCACCCCTCCACATAGTAACACAGTAGCACCACCCCTCAACTTAGTAACATAGTACAACCACCCCTCCACTTAGTAATTCAGTACCACCACCACTCCACTTAGTAACATAGTACCACCACCCCTCCACATAGTAACACAGTACCACCACCCCTCCACATTGTAACTAGGTACCACCACCCCTCCACATAGTAACATAGTACCACCACCCCTCCACTTAGTAACACAGTACCACCACCCCTCCACATATTAACACAGTACAACCACCCCTCCACATAGTAACATAGTACCACCACCCCTCCACATAGTAACATAGTACCACTACCCCTCCACATAGTAACTAGGTACCACCACCCCTCCACATAGTAACACAGTAGCACCACCCCTCAACTTAGTAACACAGTACAACCACCACTCCACTTAGTAACATAGTACCACCACCCCTCCACTTAGTAACATAGTACCAATTCTCCTCCACATTGTAACTAGGTACCACCACCCCTCCACATATTAACATAGTACCACCACCCCTCCACTTAGTAACATAGTACCACCACCCCTCCACTTAGTAACACAGTACCACCACCCCTCCACTTAGTAACACAGTACCACTACCCCTCCACATAGTAACTAGGTACCACTACCCCTCCACATAGTAAAACAGTACCACCACCCCTCCACATAGTAACTAGGAACCACCACTCCTCCATATAGTAACATAGTACCACCACCCCTCCACTTAGTAACATAGTACCACCACCCCTCCACTGAGTAACACAGTACCACCACCCCTCCACTAAGTAACACAGTACCACTACCCCTCCACTTAGTAACATAGTACCACCACCCCTCCACATAGTAACATAGTACCACCACCCCTCCACATAGTAACATAGAACCACCACCCCTTCACTTAGTAACATAGTACCACCACCCCTCCACATAGTAACATAGTACCACCACCCCTTCACTTAGTAACATAGTACCACCACCCCTCCACTTAGTAACACAGTACCACCACCCCTCCACATAGTAACACAGTACCACCACCCCTCCACATAGTAAATAGGTACCACTACCCCTCCACATAGTAACACACTACCACCCCCCCTCCACATAGTAACTAGGTACCACCACCCCTCCACATAGTAACATAGTACCACCACCCCTCCACTTAGTAATTCAGTACCACCACCACTCCACTTAGTAACATAGTACCAACACCCCTCCACATAGTAACACAGTACCACCACCCCTCCACATTGTAACTAGGTACCACCACCCCTCCACATAGTAACATAGTACCACCACCCCTCCACTTAGTAACACAGTACCACCACCCCTCCACTTATTAACACAGTACCACTACCCCTCCACATAGTAACTAGGTACCACCACCCCTCCACATAGTAACACAGTAGCACCACCCCTCCACATAGTAACATAGTACAACCACCCCTCCACTTAGTAATTCAGTACCACCACCACTCCACTTAGTAACATAGTACCACCACCCCTCCACATAGTAACACAGTACCACCACCCCTCCACATTGTAACTAGGTACCACCACCCCTCCACATAGTAACATAGTACCACCACCCCTCCACTTAGTAACACAGTACCACCACCCCTCCACATATTAACACAGTACAACCACCCCTCCACATAGTAACATAGTACCACCACCCCTCCACATAGTAACATAGTACCACTACCCCTCCACATAGTAACTAGGTACCACCACCCCTCCACATAGTAACACAGTAGCACCACCCCTCAACTTAGTAACACAGTACAACCACCACTCCACTTAGTAACATAGTACCACCACCCCTCCACTTAGTAACATAGTACCAATTCTCCTCCACATTGTAACTAGGTACCACCACCCCTCCACATATTAACATAGTACCACCACCCCTCCACTTAGTAACATAGTACCACCACCCCTCCACTTAGTAACACAGTACCACCACCCCTCCACTTAGTAACACAGTACCACTACCCCTCCACATAGTAACTAGGTACCACTACCCCTCCACATAGTAAAACAGTACCACCACCCCTCCACATAGTAACTAGGAACCACCACTCCTCCATATAGTAACATAGTACCACCACCCCTCCACTTAGTAACATAGTACCACCACCCCTCCACTGAGTAACACAGTACCACCACCCCTCCACTAAGTAACACAGTACCACTACCCCTCCACTTAGTAACATAGTACCACCACCCCTCCACATAGTAACATAGTACCACCACCCCTCCACATAGTAACATAGTACCACCACCCCTTCACTTAGTAACATAGTACCACCACCCCTCCACTTAGTAACACAGTACCACCACCCCTCCACATAGTAACACAGTACCACCACCCCTCCACATAGTAAATAGGTACCACTACCCCTCCACATAGTAACACACTACCACCCCCCCTCCACATAGTAACTAGGTACCACCACCCCTCCACATAGTAACATAGTACCACCACCCCTCCACTTAGTAACACAGTACCACCACCCCTCCACATAGTAGCACAGTACCACTACCCCTCCACATAGTAACTAGGTACCACCACCACTCCACATAGTAACATAGTACCACTATACCTCCACATAGTAACTAGGTACCACCACCCCTCCACATATTAACATAGTACCACCACCCCTCCACTTAGTAACATAGTACCACCACCCCTCCACTTAGTAACACAGTACCACCACCCCTCCACATAGTAACACAGTACCACCACCCCTCCACATAGTAAATAGGTACCACTACCCCTCCACATAGGAACATAGTACCACCACCACTCCACTTAGTAACATAGTACCACCACCCCTCCACTTAGTAACACAGTACCACCACCCCTCCACATAATAACACAGTACCACCACCCCTCCACATAGTAACTAGGTACCACCACCCCTCCACTTAGTAACACAGTACCACCACCCCTCCACATAGTAACACAGTACCACCACCCCTCCACATAGTAAATAGGTACCACTACCCCTCCACATAGGAACATAGTACCACCACCACTCCACTTAGTAACATAGTACCACCACCCCTCCACTTAGTAACACAGTACCACTACCCCTCCACATAGTAACTAGGTACCACCACCCCTCCACATAGTAACACAGTAGCACCACCCCTCAACTTAGTAACATAGTACAAATACCCCTCCACTTAGTAATTCAGTACCACCACCACTCCACTTAGTAACATAGTACCACCACTCCTCCACATAGTAACACAGTACCACCACCCCTCCACATAGTAAATAGGTACCACCACCCCTCCACATAGTAACATAGTAGCACCACCCTTCAACTTAGTAACGCAGTACAACCACCCCTCCACTTAGTAATTCAGTACCACCACCACTCCACTTAGTAACATAGTACCAACACCCCTCCACATAGTAACACAGTACCACCACCCCTCCACATTGTAACTAGGTACCACCACCCCTCCACATAGTAACATAGTATCACCACCCCTCCACTTAGTAACACAGTACCACCACCCCTCCACATACTAACACAGTACCACCACCCCTCCACATAGTAACTAGGTACCACTACCCCTCCAAATAGTAACACATTACCAGCACCCCTCCAGATAGTAACTAGGTACCACCACCCCTCCATATAGTAACATAGTACGACCACTCCTCCAGATAGTAACATAGTACCACCACCCCTCCACATAGTAACACAGTACCACTACCCCTCCACATAGTAACTAGGTACCACCACCCCTCCACATAGTAACACAGTAGCACCACCCCTCAACTTAGTAACACAGTACAACCACCCCTCCATTTAGAAAATCAGTACCACCACCACTCCACTTAGTAACATAGTACCACCACCCCTCCACTTAGTAACATAGTGCCACTACTCCTCCACATAGTAACTAGGTACCACCACCCCTCCACATATTAACATAGTACCACCACCCCTCCACTTAGTAACATAGTACCACCACCCCTCCACTTTGTAACACAGTACCACCATCCCTCCACATAGTAACACAGTACCACCACCCCTCCACATAGTAAATAGGTAACACTACCCCTCCACATAGTAAAACAGTACCACCCCCCTCCACATAGTAACTAGGTACCACCACCCCTCCACATAGTAACATAGTACCACCACCCCTCCACTTAGTATCATAGTACCACCACCCCTCCACTTAGTAACATAGTACCACCACCCCTCCACTTAGTAACACAGTACCACCACCCCTCCACATAGTAACACAGTACCACCACCCCTCCACATAGTAACTAGGTACCACCACCCCTCCACCTAGTAACATAGTACCACCACCCCTCCACTTAGTAACACAGTACCACCATCCCTCCACATAGTAACACAGTACCACCACCCCTCCACATAGTAACTAGGTACCACTACCCCTCCACATAGTAACATAGTACCACCACCCCTCCACTTAGTATCATAGTACCACCACCCCTCCACTTAGTAACATAGTACCACCACCCCTCCACTTAGTAACACAGTACCACCACCCCTCCACTTAGTAACACAGTACCACCACCCCTCCACATAGTAACATAGTACCACTTCCCATCCACTTAGTAACATAGTACCACAACCCCTCCACATAGTAACACAGTACCACCACCCCTCCACATAGTAACACAGTACCACCACCCCTCCACATAGTAACTAGGTACCACTACCCCTCCACATAGTAACAGAGTACCACCACCCCTCCAGATAGTAACTAGGTACCACCACCCCTCCACATAGTAACATAGTACCACCACCCTTCCACTTAGTAACATAGTACCACCACCCCTCCACTTAGTAACACAGTACCAACACCCCTCCACATAGTAACACAGTACCACCACCCTTCCACTTAGTAACACAGTACCACTACCCCTCCACATAGTAACACATTACCACCACCCCTCCAAATAGTGACTAGGTACCACTACCCCTCCACATAGTAACACAGTACCACCACCCCTCCACATATTAACATAGTACCACCACCCCTCCACTTACTAACATAGTACCACCACCCCTCCACATAGTAACATAGTACCACCACCCCTCCACTTAGTAATACAGTACCACCACCCCTCCACTTAGTAACACAGTACCACCACCCCTCAACTTAGTAACACAGTACCACTACCCCTCCACATAGTAACATAGTACCACCACCCCTCCACTTAGTAACATAGTACCACCACCCCTCCACTTAGTAACACAGTACCACCACCCCTCCACATAGTAACTAGGTACCACTACCCCTCCACATAGTAACACAGTACCACCACCCCTCCAGATAGTAACTAGGTACCACCACCCATCCACATAGTAACATAGTACCACCACCCTTACACTTAGTAACATAGTACCACCACCCCTCCACTTAATAATACAGTACCACCACCCCTCCACTTAGTAACACAGTACCACCACCCCTCCACTTAGTAACACAGTACCACTACCCCTCCACATAGTAACACAGTACCACCACCCCTCCACATATTAACATAGTACCACCACCCCTCCACTTAGTAACATAGTACCACCACCCCTCCACTTAGTAACACAGTACCACCACCCCTCCACATAGTAACACAGTACCACCACCCCTCCACTTAGTAACACAGTACCACTACCCTCCACATAGTAACATAGTACCACCACCCCTCCACTTCGTAACATAGTACCACTACCCTCCACATAGTAACATAGTACCACCACCCCTCCACTTCGTAACATAGTACCACTACCCTCCACATAGTAACATAGTACCACAACCCCTCCACTTAGTAACACAGTACCACCACCCCTCCACATAGTAACACAGTACCACCACCCCTCCACATAGTAACTAGGTACCACTACCCCTCCACACAGTAACACAGTACCACCACCCCTCCAGATAGTAACTAGGTACCACCACCCCTCCACATAGTAACATAGTACCACCACCCTTACACTTAGTAACATAATACCACCACCCCTCCACTTAGTAATACAGTACCACCACCCCTCCACTTAGTAACATAGTACCACCACCCCTCCACTTAGTAACACAGTACCACTACCCCTCCACATAGTAACACAGTACCACCACCCCTCCACATAGTAACACAGTACCACCACCCCTCCACATAATAACACAGTACCACCACCCCTCCACATAATAACACAGTACCACCACCCCTCCACTTAGTAACACAGTACCACTACCCCTCCACATAGTAACTAGGTACCACCACCACTCCACATAGTAACACAGTAGCACCACCCCTCAACTTAGTAACAAAGTACAACCACCCCTCCACTTAGTAAATCAGTACCACCACCCCTCCACTTAGTAACATAGTACCACCACCCCTCCACTTAGTAACACAGTACTACCACCCCTCCACATAGTAACACAGTACCACCACCCCTCCACATAGTAAATAGGTACCACTACCCCTCCACATAGTAACACAGTACCACCCCCCCTCCACATAGTAACTAGGTACCACAACCCCTCCACATAGTAACATAGTACCACCACCCCTCCACTTAGTAACACAGTACCACCACCCCTCCACATAGCAGCACAGTACCACTACCCCTCCACATAGTAACTAGGTACCACCACCCCTCCACATAGTAACATAGTACCACTATACCTCCACATAGTAACTAGGTACCACCACCCCTCCACATATTAACATAGTACCACCACCCCTCCACTTAGTAACATAGTACCACCACCCCTCCACTTAGTAACACAGTACCACCACCCCTCCACATAGTAACACAGTACCACCACCTCTCCACATAGTAAATAGGTACCACTACCCCTCCACTGAGTAACACAGTACCACCACCCCTCCACTAAGTAACACAGTACCACCACCCCTCCACTTAGTAACATAATACCACCACCCCTCCACTTAGTAACATAGTACCACCACCCCTCCACTTAGTAACACAGTACTACCACCCCTCCACATAGTAACACAGTACCACCACCCCTCCACATAGTAAATAGGTACCACTACCCCTCCACATAGTAACACAGTACCACCCCCCCTCCACATAGTAACTAGGTACCACAACCCCTCCACATAGTAACATAGTACCACCACCCCTCCACTTAGTAACACAGTACCACCACCCCTCCACATAGCAGCACAGTACCACTACCCCTCCACATAGTAACTAGGTACCACCACCCCTCCACATAGTAACATAGTACCACTATACCTCCACATAGTAACTAGGTACCACCACCCCTCCACATATTAACATAGTACCACCACCCCTCCACTTAGTAACATAGTACCACCACCCCTCCACTTAGTAACACAGTACCACCACCCCTCCACATAGTAACACAGTACCACCACCTCTCCACATAGTAAATAGGTACCACTACCCCTCCACTGAGTAACACAGTACCACCACCCCTCCACTAAGTAACACAGTACCACCACCCCTCCACTTAGTAACATAATACCACCACCCCTCCACTTAGTAACATAGTGCCACCACCCCTCCACTTAGTAACATAGTACCACTACCCCTCCACATAGTAACATAGTACCACTACCCCTCCACTTAGTAACACAGTACCACCACCCCTCCACATAATAACACAGTACCACCACCCCTCCACTTAGTAACACAGTACCACTACCCCTCCACTTAGTAACACAGTACCACCACCCCTCCACATAATAACACAGTACCACCACCCCTCCACATAGTAACTAGGTACCACCACCCCTCCACATAGTAACACAGTAGCACCACCCCTCAACTTAGTAACATAGTACAACCACCCCTCCACTTAGTAACACAGTACCACCACCCCTCCACTTAGTAACACAGTACCACTACCCCTCCACATAGTAACTAGGTACCACTACCCCTCCACATAGTAAAACAGTACCACCACCCCTCCACATAGTAACTAGGAACCACCACTCCTCCATATAGTAACATAGTACCACCACCCCTCCACTTAGTAACATAGTACCACCACCCCTCCACTGAGTAACACAGTACCACCACCCCTCCACTAAGTAACACAGTACCACTACCCCTCCACTTAGTAACATAGTACCACCACCCCTCCACATAGTAACATAGTACCACCACCCCTCCACATAGTAACATAGTACCACCACCCCTTCACTTAGTAACATAGTACCACCACCCCTCCACTTAGTAACACAGTACCACCACCCCTCCACATAGTAACACAGTACCACCACCCCTCCACATAGTAAATAGGTACCACTACCCCTCCACATAGTAACACACTACCACCCCCCCTCCACATAGTAACTAGGTACCACCACCCCTCCACATAGTAACATAGTACCACCACCCCTCCACTTAGTAACACAGTACCACCACCCCTCCACATAGTAGCACAGTACCACTACCCCTCCACATAGTAACTAGGTACCACCACCACTCCACATAGTAACATAGTACCACTATACCTCCACATAGTAACTAGGTACCACCACCCCTCCACATATTAACATAGTACCACCACCCCTCCACTTAGTAACATAGTACCACCACCCCTCCACTTAGTAACACAGTACCACCACCCCTCCACATAGTAACACAGCACCACCACCCCTCCACATAGTAAATAGGTACCACTACTCCTCCACATAGGAACATAGTACCACCACCACTCCACTTAGTAACATAGTACCACCACCCCTCCACTTAGTAACACAGTACCACCACCCCTCCACATAATAACACAGTACCACCACCCCTCCACTTAGTAACACAGTACCACTACCCCTCCACATAGTAACTAGGTACCACCACCCCTCCACATAGTAACACAGAAGCACCACCCCTCAACTTAGTAACATAGTACAAATACCCCTCCACTTAGTAATTCAGTACCACCACCACTCCACTTAGTAACATAGTACCACCACCCCTCCACATAGTAACACAGTACCACCACCCCTCCACATAGTAAATAGGTACCACCACCCCTCCACATAGTAACATAGTAGCACCACCCTTCAACTTAGTAACGCAGTACAACCACCCCTCCACTTAGTAATTCAGTACCACCACCACTCCACTTAGTAACATAGTACCAACACCCCTCCACATAGTAACACAGTACCACCACCCCTCCACATTGTAACTAGGTACCACCACCCCTCCACATAGTAACATAGTACCACCACCCCTCCACTTAGTAACACAGTACCACCACCCCTCCACTTATTAACACAGTACCACTACCCCTCCACATAGTAACTAGGTACAACCACCCCTCCACATAGTAACTAGGTACCACTACCCTCCACATAGTAACACATTACCACCACCCCTCCAGATAGTAACTAGGTACCACCACCCCTCCATATAGTAACATAGTACCACCACTCCTCCACATAGTAACATAGTACCACCACCCCTCCACATAGTAACATAGTACCACTACCCCTCCACATAGTAACTAGGTACCACCACCCCTCCACATAGTAACACAGTAGCACCACCCCTCAACTTAGTAACACAGTACAACCACCACTCCACTTAGTAACATAGTACCACCACCCCTCCACTTAGTAACATAGTACCAATTCTCCTCCACATTGTAACTAGGTACCACCACCCCTCCACATATTAACATAGTACCACCACCCCTCCACTTAGTAACATAGTACCACCACCCCTCCACTTAGTAACACAGTACCACCAACCCTCCACTTAGTAACACAGTACCACTACCCCTCCACATAGTAACTAGGTACCACTACCCCTCCACATAGTAAAACAGTACCACCACCCCTCCACATAGTAACTAGGAACCACCACTCCTCCATATAGTAACATAGTACCACCACCCCTCCACTTAGTAACATAGTACCACCACCCCTCCACTGAGTAACACAGTACCACCACCCCTCCACTAAGTAACACAGTACCACTACCCCTCCACTTAGTAACATAGTACCACCACCCCTCCACATAGTAACATAGTACCACCACCCCTCCACATAGTAACATAGTACCACCACCCCTCCACTTAGTAACATAGTACCACCACCCCTCCACTTAGTAACACAGTACCACCACCCCTCCACATAGTAACACAGTACCACCACCCCTCCACATAGTAAATAGGTACCACTACCCCTCCACATAGTAACACACTACCACCCCCCCTCCACATAGTAACTAGGTACCACCACCCCTCCACATAGTAACATAGTACCACCACCCCTCCACTTAGTAACACAGTACCACCACCCCTCCACATAGTAGCACAGTACCACTACCCCTCCACATAGTAACTAGGTACCACCACCACTCCACATAGTAACATAGTACCACTATACCTCCACATAGTAACTAGGTACCACCACCCCTCCACATATTAACATAGTACCACCACCCCTCCACTTAGTAACATAGTACCACCACCCCTCCACTTAGTAACACAGTACCACCACCCCTCCACATAGTAACACAGTACCACCACCCCTCCACATAGTAAATAGGTACCACTACCCCTCCACATAGGAACATAGTACCACCACCACTCCACTTAGTAACATAGTACCACCACCCCTCCACTTAGTAACACAGTACCACCACCCCTCCACATAATAACACAGTACCACCACCCCTCCACTTAGTAACACAGTACCACTACCCCTCCACATAGTAACTAGGTACCACCACCCCTCCACATAGTAACACAGTAGCACCACCCCTCAACTTAGTAACATAGTACAAATACCCCTCCACTTAGTAATTCAGTACCACCACCACTCCACTTAGTAACATAGTACCACCACCCCTCCACATAGTAACACAGTACCACCACCCCTCCACATAGTAAATAGGTACCACCACCCCTCCACATAGTAACATAGTAGCACCACCCTTCAACTTAGTAACGCAGTACAACCACCCCTCCACTTAGTAATTCAGTACCACCACCACTCCACTTAGTAACATAGTACCAACACCCCTCCACATAGTAACACAGTACCACCACCCCTCCACATTGTAACTAGGTACCACCACCCCTCCACATAGTAACATAGTACCACCACCCCTCCACTTAGTAACACAGTACCACCACCCCTCCACTTATTAACACAGTACCACTACCCCTCCACATAGTAACTGGGTACCACCACCCCTCCACATAGTAACACAGTAGCACCACCCCTCAACTTAGTAACATAGTACAACCACCCCTCCACTTAGTAATTCAGTACCACCACCACTCCACTTAGTAACATAGTACCACCACCCCTCCACATAGTAACACAGTACCACCACCCCTCCACATTGTAACTAGGTACCACCACCCCTCCACATAGTAACATAGTACCACCACCCCTCCACTTAGTAACACAGTACCACCACCCCTCCACATATTAACACAGTACAACCACCCCTCCACATAGTAACATAGTACCACCACCCCTCCACATAGTAACATAGTACCACTACCCCTCCACATAGTAACTAGGTACCACCACCCCTCCACATAGTAACACAGTAGCACCACCCCTCAACTTAGTAACACAGTACAACCACCACTCCACTTAGTAACATAGTACCACCACCCCTCCACTTAGTAACATAGTACCAATTCTCCTCCACATTGTAACTAGGTACCACCACCCCTCCACATATTAACATAGTACCACCACCCCTCCACTTACTAACATAGTACCACCACCCCTCCACTTAGTAACACAGTACCACCACCCCTCCACTTAGTAACACAGTACCACTACCCCTCCACATAGTAACTAGGTACCACTACCCCTCCACATAGTAAAACAGTACCACCACCCCTCCACATAGTAACTAGGAACCACCACTCCTCCATATAGTAACATAGTACCACCACCCCTCCACTTAGTAACATAGTACCACCACCCCTCCACTGAGTAACACAGTACCACCACCCCTCCACTAAGTAACACAGTACCACTACCCCTCCACTTAGTAACATAGTACCACCACCCCTCCACATAGTAACATAGTACCACCACCCCTCCACATAGTAACATAGAACCACCACCCCTTCACTTAGTAACATAGTACCACCACCCCTCCACATAGTAACATAGTACCACCACCCCTTCACTTAGTAACATAGTACCACCACCCCTCCACTTAGTAACACAGTACCACCACCCCTCCACATAGTAACACAGTACCACCACCCCTCCACATAGTAAATAGGTACCACTACCCCTCCACATAGTAACACACTACCACCCCCCCTCCACATAGTAACTATGTACCACCACCCCTCCACATAGTAACATAGTACCACCACCCCTCCACTTAGTAATTCAGTACCACCACCACTCCACTTAGTAACATAGTACCAACACCCCTCCACATAGTAACACAGTACCACCACCCCTCCACATTGTAACTAGGTACCACCACCCCTCCACATAGTAACATAGTACCACCACCCCTCCACTTAGTAACACAGTACCACCACCCCTCCACTTATTAACACAGTACCACTACCCCTCCACATAGTAACTAGGTACCACCACCCCTCCACATAGTAACACAGTAGCACCACCCCTCCACATAGTAACATAGTACAACCACCCCTCCACTTAGTAATTCAGTACCACCACCACTCCACTTAGTAACATAGTACCACCACCCCTCCACATAGTAACACAGTACCACCACCCCTCCACATTGTAACTAGGTACCACCACCCCTCCACATAGTAACATAGTACCACCACCCCTCCACTTAGTAACACAGTACCACCACCCCTCCACATATTAACACAGTACAACCACCCCTCCACATAGTAACATAGTACCACCACCCCTCCACATAGTAACATAGTACCACTACCCCTCCACATAGTAACTAGGTACCACCACCCCTCCACATAGTAACACAGTAGCACCACCCCTCAACTTAGTAACACAGTACAACCACCACTCCACTTAGTAACATAGTACCACCACCCCTCCACTTAGTAACATAGTACCAATTCTCCTCCACATTGTAACTAGGTACCACCACCCCTCCACATATTAACATAGTACCACCACCCCTCCACTTAGTAACATAGTACCACCACCCCTCCACTTAGTAACACAGTACCACCACCCCTCCACTTAGTAACACAGTACCACTACCCCTCCACATAGTAACTAGGTACCACTACCCCTCCACATAGTAAAACAGTACCACCACCCCTCCACATAGTAACTAGGAACCACCACTCCTCCATATAGTAACATAGTACCACCACCCCTCCACTTAGTAACATAGTACCACCACCCCTCCACTGAGTAACACAGTACCACCACCCCTCCACTAAGTAACACAGTACCACTACCCCTCCACTTAGTAACATAGTACCACCACCCCTCCACATAGTAACATAGTACCACCACCCCTCCACATAGTAACATAGTACCACCACCCCTTCACTTAGTAACATAGTACCACCACCCCTCCACTTAGTAACACAGTACCACCACCCCTCCACATAGTAACACAGTACCACCACCCCTCCACATAGTAAATAGGTACCACTACCCCTCCACATAGTAACACACTACCACCCCCCCTCCACATAGTAACTAGGTACCACCACCCCTCCACATAGTAACATAGTACCACCACCCCTCCACTTAGTAACACAGTACCACCACCCCTCCACATAGTAGCACAGTACCACTACCCCTCCACATAGTAACTAGGTACCACCACCACTCCACATAGTAACATAGTACCACTATACCTCCACATAGTAACTAGGTACCACCACCCCTCCACATATTAACATAGTACCACCACCCCTCCACTTAGTAACATAGTACCACCACCCCTCCACTTAGTAACACAGTACCACCACCCCTCCACATAGTAACACAGTACCACCACCCCTCCACATAGTAAATAGGTACCACTACCCCTCCACATAGGAACATAGTACCACCACCACTCCACTTAGTAACATAGTACCACCACCCCTCCACTTAGTAACACAGTACCACCACCCCTCCACATAATAACACAGTACCACCACCCCTCCACATAGTAACTAGGTACCACCACCCCTCCACTTAGTAACACAGTACCACCACCCCTCCACATAGTAACACAGTACCACCACCCCTCCACATAGTAAATAGGTACCACTACCCCTCCACATAGGAACATAGTACCACCACCACTCCACTTAGTAACATAGTACCACCACCCCTCCACTTAGTAACACAGTACCACTACCCCTCCACATAGTAACTAGGTACCACCACCCCTCCACATAGTAACACAGTAGCACCACCCCTCAACTTAGTAACATAGTACAAATACCCCTCCACTTAGTAATTCAGTACCACCACCACTCCACTTAGTAACATAGTACCACCACTCCTCCACATAGTAACACAGTACCACCACCCCTCCACATAGTAAATAGGTACCACCACCCCTCCACATAGTAACATAGTAGCACCACCCTTCAACTTAGTAACGCAGTACAACCACCCCTCCACTTAGTAATTCAGTACCACCACCACTCCACTTAGTAACATAGTACCAACACCCCTCCACATAGTAACACAGTACCACCACCCCTCCACATTGTAACTAGGTACCACCACCCCTCCACATAGTAACATAGTATCACCACCCCTCCACTTAGTAACACAGTACCACCACCCCTCCACATACTAACACAGTACCACCACCCCTCCACATAGTAACTAGGTACCACTACCCCTCCAAATAGTAACACATTACCAGCACCCCTCCAGATAGTAACTAGGTACCACCACCCCTCCATATAGTAACATAGTACGACCACTCCTCCAGATAGTAACATAGTACCACCACCCCTCCACATAGTAACACAGTACCACTACCCCTCCACATAGTAACTAGGTACCACCACCCCTCCACATAGTAACACAGTAGCACCACCCCTCAACTTAGTAACACAGTACAACCACCCCTCCATTTAGAAAATCAGTACCACCACCACTCCACTTAGTAACATAGTACCACCACCCCTCCACTTAGTAACATAGTGCCACTACTCCTCCACATAGTAACTAGGTACCACCACCCCTCCACATATTAACATAGTACCACCACCCCTCCACTTAGTAACATAGTACCACCACCCCTCCACTTTGTAACACAGTACCACCATCCCTCCACATAGTAACACAGTACCACCACCCCTCCACATAGTAAATAGGTAACACTACCCCTCCACATAGTAAAACAGTACCACCCCCCTCCACATAGTAACTAGGTACCACCACCCCTCCACATAGTAACATAGTACCACCACCCCTCCACTTAGTATCATAGTACCACCACCCCTCCACTTAGTAACATAGTACCACCACCCCTCCACTTAGTAACACAGTACCACCACCCCTCCACATAGTAACACAGTACCACCACCCCTCCACATAGTAACTAGGTACCACCACCCCTCCACCTAGTAACATAGTACCACCACCCCTCCACTTAGTAACACAGTACCACCATCCCTCCACATAGTAACACAGTACCACCACCCCTCCACATAGTAACTAGGTACCACTACCCCTCCACATAGTAACATAGTACCACCACCCCTCCACTTAGTATCATAGTACCACCACCCCTCCACTTAGTAACATAGTACCACCACCCCTCCACTTAGTAACACAGTACCACCACCCCTCCACTTAGTAACACAGTACCACCACCCCTCCACATAGTAACATAGTACCACTTCCCATCCACTTAGTAACATAGTACCACAACCCCTCCACATAGTAACACAGTACCACCACCCCTCCACATAGTAACACAGTACCACCACCCCTCCACATAGTAACTAGGTACCACTACCCCTCCACATAGTAACAGAGTACCACCACCCCTCCAGATAGTAACTAGGTACCACCACCCCTCCACATAGTAACATAGTACCACCACCCTTCCACTTAGTAACATAGTACCACCACCCCTCCACTTAGTAACACAGTACCAACACCCCTCCACATAGTAACACAGTACCACCACCCTTCCACTTAGTAACACAGTACCACTACCCCTCCACATAGTAACACATTACCACCACCCCTCCAAATAGTGACTAGGTACCACTACCCCTCCACATAGTAACACAGTACCACCACCCCTCCACATATTAACATAGTACCACCACCCCTCCACTTACTAACATAGTACCACCACCCCTCCACATAGTAACATAGTACCACCACCCCTCCACTTAGTAATACAGTACCACCACCCCTCCACTTAGTAACACAGTACCACCACCCCTCAACTTAGTAACACAGTACCACTACCCCTCCACATAGTAACATAGTACCACCACCCCTCCACTTAGTAACATAGTACCACCACCCCTCCACTTAGTAACACAGTACCACCACCCCTCCACATAGTAACTAGGTACCACTACCCCTCCACATAGTAACACAGTACCACCACCCCTCCAGATAGTAACTAGGTACCACCACCCATCCACATAGTAACATAGTACCACCACCCTTACACTTAGTAACATAGTACCACCACCCCTCCACTTAATAATACAGTACCACCACCCCTCCACTTAGTAACACAGTACCACCACCCCTCCACTTAGTAACACAGTACCACTACCCCTCCACATAGTAACACAGTACCACCACCCCTCCACATATTAACATAGTACCACCACCCCTCCACTTAGTAACATAGTACCACCACCCCTCCACTTAGTAACACAGTACCACCACCCCTCCACATAGTAACACAGTACCACCACCCCTCCACTTAGTAACACAGTACCACTACCCTCCACATAGTAACATAGTACCACCACCCCTCCACTTCGTAACATAGTACCACTACCCTCCACATAGTAACATAGTACCACCACCCCTCCACTTCGTAACATAGTACCACTACCCTCCACATAGTAACATAGTACCACAACCCCTCCACTTAGTAACACAGTACCACCACCCCTCCACATAGTAACACAGTACCACCACCCCTCCACATAGTAACTAGGTACCACTACCCCTCCACACAGTAACACAGTACCACCACCCCTCCAGATAGTAACTAGGTACCACCACCCCTCCACATAGTAACATAGTACCACCACCCTTACACTTAGTAACATAATACCACCACCCCTCCACTTAGTAATACAGTACCACCACCCCTCCACTTAGTAACATAGTACCACCACCCCTCCACTTAGTAACACAGTACCACTACCCCTCCACATAGTAACACAGTACCACCACCCCTCCACATAGTAACACAGTACCACCACCCCTCCACATAATAACACAGTACCACCACCCCTCCACATAATAACACAGTACCACCACCCCTCCACTTAGTAACACAGTACCACTACCCCTCCACATAGTAACTAGGTACCACCACCACTCCACATAGTAACACAGTAGCACCACCCCTCAACTTAGTAACAAAGTACAACCACCCCTCCACTTAGTAAATCAGTACCACCACCCCTCCACTTAGTAACATAGTACCACCACCCCTCCACTTAGTAACACAGTACTACCACCCCTCCACATAGTAACACAGTACCACCACCCCTCCACATAGTAAATAGGTACCACTACCCCTCCACATAGTAACACAGTACCACCCCCCCTCCACATAGTAACTAGGTACCACAACCCCTCCACATAGTAACATAGTACCACCACCCCTCCACTTAGTAACACAGTACCACCACCCCTCCACATAGCAGCACAGTACCACTACCCCTCCACATAGTAACTAGGTACCACCACCCCTCCACATAGTAACATAGTACCACTATACCTCCACATAGTAACTAGGTACCACCACCCCTCCACATATTAACATAGTACCACCACCCCTCCACTTAGTAACATAGTACCACCACCCCTCCACTTAGTAACACAGTACCACCACCCCTCCACATAGTAACACAGTACCACCACCTCTCCACATAGTAAATAGGTACCACTACCCCTCCACTGAGTAACACAGTACCACCACCCCTCCACTAAGTAACACAGTACCACCACCCCTCCACTTAGTAACATAATACCACCACCCCTCCACTTAGTAACATAGTACCACCACCCCTCCACTTAGTAACACAGTACTACCACCCCTCCACATAGTAACACAGTACCACCACCCCTCCACATAGTAAATAGGTACCACTACCCCTCCACATAGTAACACAGTACCACCCCCCCTCCACATAGTAACTAGGTACCACAACCCCTCCACATAGTAACATAGTACCACCACCCCTCCACTTAGTAACACAGTACCACCACCCCTCCACATAGCAGCACAGTACCACTACCCCTCCACATAGTAACTAGGTACCACCACCCCTCCACATAGTAACATAGTACCACTATACCTCCACATAGTAACTAGGTACCACCACCCCTCCACATATTAACATAGTACCACCACCCCTCCACTTAGTAACATAGTACCACCACCCCTCCACTTAGTAACACAGTACCACCACCCCTCCACATAGTAACACAGTACCACCACCTCTCCACATAGTAAATAGGTACCACTACCCCTCCACTGAGTAACACAGTACCACCACCCCTCCACTAAGTAACACAGTACCACCACCCCTCCACTTAGTAACATAGTACCACCACCCCTCCACTTAGTAACATAGTGCCACCACCCCTCCACTTAGTAACATAGTACCACTACCCCTCCACATAGTAACATAGTACCACTACCCCTCCACTTAGTAACACAGTACCACCACCCCTCCACATAATAACACAGTACCACCACCCCTCCACTTAGTAACACAGTACCACTACCCCTCCACTTAGTAACACAGTACCACCACCCCTCCACATAATAACACAGTACCACCACCCCTCCACATAGTAACTAGGTACCACCACCCCTCCACATAGTAACACAGTAGCACCACCCCTCAACTTAGTAACATAGTACAACCACCCCTCCACTTAGTAATTCAGTACCACCACCACTCCACTTAGTAACATAGTACCACCACCACTCTACATAGTAACACAGTACCACTACCCCTCCACATAGTAACTAGGTACCACTACCCCTCCACATAGTAAAACAGTACCACCACCCCTCCACATAGTAATTAGGAACCACCACTCCTCCATATAGTAACATAGTACCACCACCCCTCCACTTAGTAACATAGTACCACCACCCCTCCACTGAGTAACACAGTACCACCACCCCTCCACTAAGTAACACAGTACCACTACCCCTCCAGTTAGTAACATAGTACCACCACCCCTCCACATAGTAACATAGTACCACCACCCCTTCACTTAGTAACATAGTACCACCACCCCTCCACTTAGTAACACAGTACCACCACCCCTCCACATAGTAACACAGTACCACCACCCCTCCACATAGTAAATAGGTACCACTGCCCCTCCACATAGTAACACAGTACCACCCCCCCTCCACATAGTAACTAGGTACCACCACCCCTCCACATAGTAACATAGTACCACCACCCCTCCACTTAGTAACACAGTACCACCACCCCTCCACATAGTAGCACAGTACCACTACCCCTCCACATAGTAACTAGGTACCACCACCACTCCACATAGTAACATAGTACCACTATACCTCCACATAGTAACTAGGTACCACCACCCCTCCACATATTAACATAGTACCACCACCCCTCCACTTAGTAACATAGTACCACCACCCCTCCACTTAGTAACACAGTACCACCACCCCTCCACATAGTAACACAGTACCACCACCCCTCCACATAGTTAATAGGTACCACTACCCCTCCACATAGGAACATAGTACCACCACCACTCCACTTAGTAACATAGTACCACCACCCCTCCACTTAGTAACACAGTACCACCACCCCTCCACATAATAACACAGTACCACCACCCCTCCACTTAGTAACACAGTACCACTACCCCTCCACATAGTAACTAGGTACCACCACCCCTCCACATAGTAACACAGTAGCACCACCCCTCAACTTAGTAACATAGTACAAATACCCCTCCACTTAGTAATTCAGTACCACCACCACTCCACTTAGTAACATAGTACCACCACCCCTCCACATAGTAACACAGTACCACCACCCCTCCACATAGTAAATAGGTACCACCACCCCTCCACATAGTAACATAGTAGCACCACCCTTCAACTTAGTAACGCAGTACAACCACCCCTCCACTTAGTAATTCAGTACCACCACCACTCCACTTAGTAACATAGTACCAACACCCCTCCACATAGTAACACAGTACCACCACCCCTCCACATTGTAACTAGGTACCACCACCCCTCCACATAGTAACATAGTACCACCACCCCTCCACTTAGTAACACAGTACCACCACCCCTCCACATACTAACACAGTACCACCACCCCTCCACATAGTAACTAGGTACCACTACCCCTCCAAATAGTAACACATTACCAGCACCCCTCCAGATAGTAACTAGGTACCACCACCCCTCCATATAGTAACATAGTACGACCACTCCTCCAGATAGTAACATAGTACCACCACCCCTCCACATAGTAACACAGTACCACTACCCCTCCACATAGTAACTAGGTACCACCACCCCTCCACATAGTAACACAGTAGCACCACCCCTCAACTTAGTAACACAGTACAACCACCCCTCCATTTAGAAAATCAGTACCACCACCACTCCACTTAGTAACATAGTACCACCACCCCTCCACTTAGTAACATAGTGCCACTACTCCTCCACATAGTAACTAGGTACCACCACCCCTCCACATATTAACATAGTACCACCACCCCTCCACTTAGTAACATAGTACCACCACCCCTCCACTTAGTAACACAGTACCACCATCCCTCCACATAGTAACACAGTACCACCACCCCTCCACATAGTAAATAGGTAACACTACCCCTCCACATAGTAAAACAGTACCACCCCCCTCCACATAGTAACTAGGTACCACCACCCCTCCACATAGTAACATAGTACCACCACCCCTCCACTTAGTATCATAGTACCACCACCCCTCCACTTAGTAACATAGTACCACCACCCCTCCACTTAGTAACACAGTACCACCACCCCTCCACATAGTAACACAGTACCACCACCCCTCCACATAGTAACTAGGTACCACCACCCCTCCACCTAGTAACATAGTACCACCACCCCTCCACTTAGTAACACAGTACCACCATCCCTCCACATAGTAACACAGTACCACCACCCCTCCACATAGTAACTAGGTACCACTACCCCTCCACATAGTAACATAGTACCACCACCCCTCCACTTAGTAACATAGTACCACCACCCCTCCACTTAGTAACACAGTACCACCACCCCTCCACATAGTAACACAGTACCACCACCCCTCCACTTAGTAACACAGTACCACTACCCTTCCACATAGTAACATAGTACCACCACCCCTCCACATAGTAACTAGGTACCACTACCCCTCCACATAGTAACACAGTACCACCACCCCTCCACATATTAACATAGTACCACCACCCCTCCTCTTAGTAACATAGTACCACCACCCCTCCACTTAGTGACACAGTACCACCACCCCTCCACTTAGTAACACAGTACCACCACCCCTCCACATAGTAACATAGTACCACTTCCCATCCACTTAGTAACATAGTACCACAACCCCTCCACATAGTAACACAGTACCACCACCCCTCCACATAGTAACACAGTACCACCACCCCTCCACATAGTAACTAGGTACCACTACCCCTCCACATAGTAACAGAGTACCACCACCCCTCCAGATAGTAGCTAGGTACCACCACCCCTCCACATAGTAACATAGTACCACCACCCTTCCACTTAGTAACATAGTACCACCACCCCTCCACTTAGTAACACAGTACCAACACCCCTCCACATAGTAACACAGTACCACCACCCTTCCACTTAGTAACACAGTACCACTACCCCTCCACATAGTAACACATTACCACCACCCCTCCAAATAGTGACTAGGTACCACTACCCCTCCACATAGTAACACAGTACCACCACCCCTCCACATATTAACATAGTACCACCACCCCTCCACTTACTAACATAGTACCACCACCCCTCCACATAGTAACATAGTACCACCACCCCTCCACTTAGTAATACAGTACCACCACCCCTCCACTTAGTAACACAGTACCACCACCCCTCAACTTAGTAACACAGTACCACTACCCCTCCACATAGTAACATAGTACCACCACCCCTCCACTTAGTAACATAGTACCACCACCCCTCCACTTAGTAACACAGTACCACCACCCCTCCACATAGTAACTAGGTACCACTACCCCTCCACATAGTAACACAGTACCACCACCCCTCCAGATAGTAACTAGGTACCACCACCCCTCCACATAGTAACATAGTACCACCACCCTTACACTTAGTAACATAGTACCACCACCCCTCCACTTAATAATACAGTACCACCACCCCTCCACTTAGTAACACAGTACCACCACCCCTCCACTTAGTAACAAAGTACCACTACCCCTCCACATAGTAACACAGTACCACCACCCCTCCACATATTAACATAGTACCACCACCCCTCCACTTAGTAACATAGTACCACCACCCCTCCACTTAGTAACACAGTACCACCACCCCTCCACATAGTAACACAGTACCACCACCCCTCCACTTAGTAACACAGTACCACTACCCTCCACATAGTAACATAGTACCACCACCCCTCCACTTCGTAACATAGTACCACTACCCTCCACATAGTAACATAGTACCACCACCCCTCCACTTCGTAACATAGTACCACTACCCTCCACATAGTAACATAGTACCACAACCCCTCCACTTAGTAACACAGTACCACCACCCCTCCACATAGTAACACAGTACCACCACCCCTCCACATAGTAACTAGGTACCACTACCCCTCCACACAGTAACACAGTACCACCACCCCTCCAGATAGTAACTAGGTACCACCACCCCTCCACATAGTAACATAGTACCACCACCCTTACACTTAGTAACATAGTACCACCACCCCTCCACTTAGTAATACAGTACCACCACCCCTCCACTTAGTAACATAGTACCACCACCCCTCCACTTAGTAACACAGTACCACTACCCCTCCACATAGTAACACAGTACCACCACCCCTCCACATAGTAACACAGTACCACCACCCCTCCACATAATAACACAGTACCACCACCCCTCCACATAATAACACAGTACCACCACCCCTCCACTTAGTAACACAGTACCACTACCCCTCCACATAGTAACTAGGTACCACCACCACTCCACATAGTAACACAGTAGCACCACCCCTCAACTTAGTAACAAAGTACAACCACCCCTCCACTTAGTAAATCAGTACCACCACCCCTCCACTTAGTAACATAGTACCACCACCCCTCCACATAGTAACACAGTACTACCACCCCTCCACATAGTAACACAGTACCACCACCCCTCCACATAGTAAATAGGTACCACTACCCCTCCACATAGTAACACAGTACCACCCCCCCTCCACATAGTAACTAGGTACCACAACCCCTCCACATAGTAACATAGTACCACCACCCCTCCACTTAGTAACACAGTACCACCACCCCTCCACATAATAACACAGTACCACCACCCCTCCACATAGTAACTAGGTACCACCACCCCTCCACATAGTAACACAGTAGCACCACCCCTCAACTTAGTAACATAGTACAACCACCCCTCCACTTAGTAATTCAGTACCACCACCACTCCACTTAGTAACATAGTACCACCACCCCTCCACATAGTAACACAGTACCACCACCCCTCCACATAGTAAATAGGTACCACCACCCCTCCAAATAGCACAGTACCACTACCCCTCCACATAGTAACTAGGTACCACCACCCCTCCACATAGTAACATAGTACCACTATACCTCCACATAGTAACTAGGTACCACCACCCCTCCACATATTAACATAGTACCACCACCCCTCCACTTAGTAACATAGTACCACCACCCCTCCACATAGTAACACAGTACCACCACCTCTCCACATAGTAAATAGGTACCACTACCCCTCCACTGAGTAACACAGTACCACCACCCCTCCACTAAGTAACACAGTACCACCACCCCTCCACTTAGTAACATAATACCACCACCCCTCCACTTAGTAACATAGTGCCACCACCCCTCCACTTAGTAACATAGTACCACTACCCCTCCACATAGTAACATAGTACCACTACCCCTCCACTTAGTAACACAGTACCACCACCCCTCCACATAATAACACAGTACCACCACCCCTCCACTTAGTAACACAGTACCACTACCCCTCCACTTAGTAACACAGTACCACCACCCCTCCACATAATAACACAGTACCACCACCCCTCCACATAGTAACTAGGTACCACCACCCCTCCACATAGTAACACAGTAGCACCACCCCTCAACTTAGTAACATAGTACAACCACCCCTCCACTTAGTAATTCAGTACCACCACCACTCCACTTAGTAACATAGTACCACCACCCCTCCACATAGTAACACAGTACCACCACCCCTCCACATAGTAAATAGGTACCACCACCCCTCCAAATAGTAACATAGTAGCACCACCCCTCAACTTAGTAACACAGTACAACCACCCCTCCACTTAGTAATTCAGTACCACCACCACTCCACTTAGTAACATAGTACCACCACCCCTCCACATAGTAACACAGTACCACCACCCCTCCACATTGTAACTAGGTACCACCACCCCTCCACATAGTAACATAGTACCACCACCCCTCCACTTAGTAACACAGTACCACCACCCCTCCACATATTAACACAGTACCACCACCCCTCCACATAGTAACTAGGTACCACTACCCCTCCACATAGTAACATAGTACCACAACCCCTACACTTAGTAACACAGTACCACCACCCCTCCACATAGTAACACAGTACCACCACCCCTCCACATAGTAACTAGGTACCACTACCCCTCCACATAGTAACATAGTACCACCACCCCTCCAGATTGTGACTAGGTACCACCACACCTCCACATAGTAACATAGTACCACCACCCTTCCACTTACTAACATAGTACCACCACCCCTCCACTTAGTAACACAGTACCAACACCCCTCCACATAGTAAAACAGTACCACCACCCCTCCACTTAGTAACACAGTACCACTACCCCTCCACATAGTAACACATTACCACCACCCCTCCACATAGTGACTAGGTAACACTACCCCTCCACATAGTAACACAGTACCACCACCCCTCCACATATTAACATAGTACCACCACCCCTCCACTTACTAACATAGTACCACCACCCCTCCACTTAGTAACACAGTACCACCACCCCTCCACATAGTAACATAGTACCACCACCCTTCCACTTACTAACATAGTACCACCACCCCTCCACTTAGTAACACAGTACCAACACCCCTCCACATAGTAAAACAGTACCACCACCCCTCCACTTAGTAACACAGTACCACTACCCCTCCACATAGTAACACATTACCACCACCCCTCCACATAGTGACTAGGTAACACTACCCCTCCACATAGTAACACAGTACCACCACCCCTCCACATATTAACATAGTACCACCACCCCTCCACTTAGTAATACAGTACCACCACCCCTCCACTTAGTAACACAGTACCACCACCCCTCCACTTAGTGACACAGTACCACTACCCCTCCACATAGTAACATAGTACCACCACCCCTCCACTTAGTAACATAGTACCACCACCCCTCCACTTAGTAGCACAGTACCACCACCCCTCCACATAGTAACACATTACCACCACCCCTCCACATAGTGACTAGGTAACACTACCCCTCCACATAGTAACACAGTACCACCACCCCTCCACATAGTAACTAGGTACCACCACACCTCCACATTGTAACATAGTACCACCACCCCTCCACTTAGTAACACAGTACCACCACCCCTCCACATAGTAACATAGTACCACCACCCCTCCACATAGTAACATAGTACCACTTCTCCTCCACATAGTAACTAGGTACCACCACCCCTCCACATATTAACATAGTACCACCACCCCTCCACTTAGTAACACAGTACCACCACCCCTCCACTTAGTAACACAGTACCACTACCCCTCCACATAGTAACACATTACCACCACCCCTCCACATAGTGACTAGGTAACACTACCCCTCCACATAGTAACACAGTACCACCACCCCTCCACATATTAACATAGTACCACCACCCCTCCACTTACTAACATAGTACCACCACCCCTCCACTTAGTAACACAGTACCACCACCCCACCACATAGTAACATAGTACCACCACCCCTCCACTTAGTAATACAGTACCACCACCCCTCCACTTAGTAACACAGTACCACCACCCCTCCACTTAGTGACACAGTACCACTACCCCTCCACATAGTAACATATTACCACCACCCCTCCACATAGTGACTAGGTACGACAACCCCTCCATATAGTAACACAGTACCACAACCCCTCCACATATTAACATAGTACCACCACCCCTCCACTTAGTAACATAGTACCACCACCCCTCCACTTAGTAAGATGGTACCACTACCCCTCCACATAGTAACATAGTACCACCACCCCTCCACATAGTAACATAGTACCACTTCTCCTCCACATAGTAACTAGATACCACCACCCCTCCACATATTAACATAGTACCACCACCCCTCCACTTAGTAACATAGTACCACCACCCCTCCACTTAGTAGCACAGTACCACCACCCCTCCACCCCTCCACATAGTAACACAGTACCACCACCCCTCGACATAGTAAATAGGTACCACTACCCCTCCACATAGTAACACAGTACCACCACCCCTCCACATAGTAACTAGGTACCACCACACCTCCACATTGTAACATAGTACCACCACCCCTCCACTTAGTAACATAGTACCACCACCCCTCCACATAGTAACACAGTACCACCACCCCTCCACATAGTAACTAGGTACCACTACCCCTCCACATAGTAACACAGTACCACCACCCCTCCAGATAGTAACTAGGCACCACCACCCCTCCACTTAGTAACATAGTACCACCACCCCTCCACTGAGTTACACAGTACCACCACCCCTCCACTTAGTAACACAGTACCACTACCCCTCCACATAGTAACACAATACCACCACCCCTCCACATAGTGACTAGGTAACACTACCCCTCCACATAGTAACACAGTACCACCACCCCTCCACATATTAACATAGTACCACCACCCCTCCACTTACTAACATAGTACCACCACCCCTCCACTTAGTAACACAGTACCACCACCCCTCCACATAGTAACATAGTACCACCACCCCTCCACTTAGTAATACAGTACCACCACCCCTCCACTTAGTAACACAGTACCACCACCCCTCCACTTAGTGACACAGTACCACTACCCCTCCACATAGTAACATATTACCACCACCCCTCCACATAGTGACTAGGTACCACTACCCCTCCACATAGTAACACAGTACCACCACCCCTCCACATATTAACATAGTACCACCACCCCTCCACTTATTAACATAGTACCACCACCCCTCCACTTAGTAACACAGTACCACCACCCCTGCACATAGTAACACAGTACCACCACCCCTCCACATAGTAACTAGGTACCACTACCCCTCCACATAGTAACACAGTACCACCACCCCTCCAGATAGTAACTAGGTACCACCACCCCTCCACATAGTAACATATTACCACCACCCCTCCACATAGTAACACAGTACCACCACCCCTCCACATATTAACATAGTACCACCACCCCTCCACTTATTAACATAGTAGCACCACCCCTCCACTTAGTAACACAGTACCACCACCCCTGCACATAGTAACACAGTACCACCACCCCTCCACATAGTAACTAGGTACCACTACCCCTCCACATAGTAACACAGTACCACCACCCCTCCAGATAGTAACTAGGTACCACCACCCCTCCACATAGTAACATAGTACCACCACCCCTCCACTTAGTAACATAGTACCACCACCCCTCCACTTAGTAATATGGTACCACTACCCCTCCACATAGTAATACAGTACCACCACCCCTCCACATAGTAACATAGTACCACTTCTCCTCCACATAGTAACTAGGTTCCACCACCCCTCCACATATTAACATAGTACCACCACCCCTCCACTTAGTAACATAGTACCACCACCCCTCCACTTAGTAACACAGTACCACCACCCCTCCACCCCTCCACATAGTAACACAGTACCACCACCCCTCGACATAGTAAATAGGTACCACTACCCCTCCACATAGTAACACAGTACCACCACCCCTCCACATAGTAACTAGGTACCACCACACCTCCACATTGTAACATAGTACCACCACCCCTCCACATAGTAACACAGTACCACCACCTCTCCACATAGTAAATAGGTACCACTACCCCTCCACTGAGTAACACAGTACCACCACCCCTCCACTAAGTAACACAGTACCACCACCCCTCCACTTAGTAACATAATACCACCACCCCTCCACTTAGTAACATAGTGCCACCACCCCTCCACTTAGTAACATAGTACCACTACCCCTCCACATAGTAACATAGTACCACTACCCCTCCACTTAGTAAAACAGTACCACCACCCCTCCACATAATAACACAGTACCACCACCCCTCCACTTAGTAACACAGTACCACTACCCCTCCACTTAGTAACACAGTACCACCACCCCTCCACATAATAACACAGTACCACCACCCCTCCACATAGTAACTAGGTACCACCACCCCTCCACATAGTAACACAGTAGCACCACCCCTCAACTTAGTAACATAGTACAACCACCCCTCCACTTAGTAATTCAGTACCACCACCACTCCACTTAGTAACATAGTACCACCACCCCTCCACATAGTAACACAGTACCACCACCCCTCCACATAGTAAATAGGTACCACCACCCCTCCAAATAGTAACATAGTAGCACCACCCCTCAACTTAGTAACACAGTACAACCACCCCTCCACTTAGTAATTCAGTACCACCACCACTCCACTTAGTAACATAGTACCACCACCCCTCCACATAGTAACACAGTACCACCACCCCTCAACATTGTAACTAGGTACCACCACCCCTCCACATAGTAACATAGTACCACCACCCCTCCACTTAGTAACACAGTACCACCACCCCTCCACATATTAACACAGTACCACCACCCCTCCACATAGTAACTAGGTACCACTACCCCTCCACATAGTAACATAGTACCACAACCCCTACACTTAGTAACACAGTACCACCACCCCTCCACATAGTAACACAGTACCACCACCCCTCCACATAGTAACTAGGTACCACTACCCCTCCACATAGTAACACAGTACCACCACCCCTCCAGATTGTGACTAGGTACCATCACACCTCCACATAGTAACATAGTACCACCACCCTTCCACTTACTAACATAGTACCACCACCCCTCCACTTAGTAACACAGTACCAACACCCCTCCACATAGTAAAACAGTACCACCACCCCTCCACTTAGTAACACAGTACCACTACCCCTCCACATAGTAACACATTACCACCACCCCTCCACATCGTGACTAGGTAACACTACCCCTCCACATAGTAACACAGTACCACCACCCCTCCACATATTAACATAAAACCACCACCCCTCCACTTACTAACATAGTACCACCACCCCTCCACTTAGTAACACAGTACCACCACCCCTCCACATAGTAACATAGTACCACCACCCCTCCACTTAGTAATACAGTACCACCACCCCTCCACTTAGTAACACAGTACCACCACCCCTCCACTTAGTGACACAGTACCACTACCCCTCCACATAGTAACATAGTACCACCACCCCTCCACTTAGTAACACAGTACCAACACCCCTCCACATAGTAAAACAGTACCACCACCCCTCCACTTAGTAACACAGTACCACTACCCCTCCACATAGTAACACAGTACCACCACCCCTCCACATAGTGACTAGGTAACACTACCCCTCCACATAGTAACACAGTACCACCACCCCTCCACATATTAACATAGTACCACCACCCCTCCACTTACTAACATAGTACCACCACCCCTCCACTTAGTAACACAGTACCACCACCCCTCCACATAGTAACATAGTACCACCACCCTTCCACTTACTAACATAGTACCACCACCCCTCCACTTAGTAACACAGTACCAACACCCCTCCACATAGTAAAACAGTACCACCACCCCTCCACTTAGTAACACAGTACCACTACCCCTCCACATAGTAACACTTTACCACCACCCCTCCACATAGTGACTAGGTAACACTACCCCTCCACATAGTAACACAGTACCACCACCCCTCCACATATTAACATAGTACCACCACCCCTCCACTTAGTAATACAGTACCACCACCCCTCCACTTAGTAACACAGTACCACTACCCCTCCACATAGTAACATAGTACCACCACCCCTCCACTTAGTAACATAGTACCACCACCCCTCCACTTAGTAGCACAGTACCACCACCCCTCCACATAGTAACACATTACCACCACCCCTCCACATAGTGACTAGGTAACACTACCCCTCCACATAGTAACACAGTACCACCACCCCTCCACATAGTAACTAGGTACCACCACACCTCCACATTGTAACATAGTACCACCACCCCTCCACTTAGTAACACAGTACCACCACCCCTCCACATAGTAACATAGTACCACCACCCCTCCACATAGTAACATAGTACCACTTCTCCTCCACATAGTAACTAGGTACCACCACCCCTCCACATATTAACATAGTACCACCACCCCTCCACTTAGTAACACAGTACCACCACCCCTCCACTTAGTAACACAGTACCACTACCCCTCCACATAGTAACACATTACCACCACCCCTCCACATAGTGACTAGGTAACACTACCCCTCCACATAGTAACACAGTACCACCACCCCTCCACATATTAACATAGTACCACCACCCCTCCACTTACTAACATAGTACCACCACCCCTCCACTTAGTAACACAGTACCACCACCCCTCCACATAGTAACATAGTACCACCACCCCTCCACTTAGTAATACAGTACCACCACCCCTCCACTTAGTAACACAGTACCACCACCCCTCCACTTAGTGACACAGTACCACTACCCCTCCACATAGTAACATATTACCACCACCCCTCCACATAGTGACTAGGTACGACAACCCCTCCACATAGTAACACAGTACCACCACCCCTCCACATATTAACATAGTACCACCACCCCTCCACTTAGTAACATAGTACCACCACCCCTCCACTTAGTAAGATGGTACCACTACCCCTCCACATAGTAACATAGTACCACCACCCCTCCACTTAGTAACACAGTACCACCACCCCTCCACATATTAACACAGTACCACCACCCCTCCACATAGTAACTAGGTACCACTACCCCTCCACATAGTAACATAGTACCACAACCCCTACACTTAGTAACACAGTACCACCACCCCTCCACATAGTAACACAGTACCACCACCCCTCCACATAGTAACTAGGTACCACTACCCCTCCACATAGTAACACAGTACCACCACCCCTCCAGATTGTGACTAGGTACCATCACACCTCCACATAGTAACATAGTACCACCACCCTTCCACTTACTAACATAGTACCACCACCCCTCCACTTAGTAACACAGTACCAACACCCCTCCACATAGTAAAACAGTACCACCACCCCTCCACTTAGTAACACAGTACCACTACCCCTCCACATAGTAACACATTACCACCACCCCTCCACATCATGACTAGGTAACACTACCCCTCCACATAGTAACACAGTACCACCACCCCTCCACATATTAACATAAAACCACCACCCCTCCACTTACTAACATAGTACCACCACCCCTCCACTTAGTAACACAGTACCACCACCCCTCCACATAGTAACATAGTACCACCACCCCTCCACTTAGTAATACAGTACCACCACCCCTCCACTTAGTAACACAGTACCACCACCCCTCCACTTAGTGACACAGTACCACTACCCCTCCACATAGTAACATAGTACCACCACCCCTCCACTTAGTAACACAGTACCAACACCCCTCCACATAGTAAAACAGTACCACCACCCCTCCACTTAGTAACACAGTACCACTACCCCTCCACATAGTAACACATTACCACCACCCCTCCACATAGTGACTAGGTAACACTACCCCTCCACATAGTAACACAGTACCACCACCCCTCCACATATTAACATAGTACCACCACCCCTCCACTTACTAACATAGTACCACCACCCCTCCACTTAGTAACACAGTACCACCACCCCTCCACATAGTAACATAGTACCACCACCCTTCCACTTACTAACATAGTACCACCACCCCTCCACTTAGTAACACAGTACCAACACCCCTCCACATAGTAAAACAGTACCACCACCCCTCCACTTAGTAACACAGTACCACTACCCCTCCACATAGTAACACATTACCACCACCCCTCCACATAGTGACTAGGTAACACTACCCCTCCACATAGTAACACAGTACCACCACCCCTCCACATATTAACATAGTACCACCACCCCTCCACTTAGTAATACAGTACCACCACCCCTCCACTTAGTAACACAGTACCACCACCCCTCCACTTAGTGACACAGTACCACTACCCCTCCACATAGTAACATAGTACCACCACCCCTCCACTTAGTAACATAGTACCACCACCCCTCCACTTAGTAGCACAGTACCACCACCCCTCCACATAGTAACACTTTACCACCACCCCTCCACATAGTGACTAGGTAACACTACCCCTCCACATAGTAACACAGTACCACCACCCCTCCACATAGTAACTAGGTACCACCACACCTCCACATTGTAACATAGTACCACCACCCCTCCACTTAGTAACACAGTACCACCACCCCTCCACATAGTAACATAGTACCACCACCCCTCCACATAGTAACATAGTACCACTTCTCCTCCACATAGTAACTAGGTACCACCACCCCTCCACATATTAACATAGTACCACCACCCCTCCACTTAGTAACACAGTACCACCACCCCTCCACTTAGTAACACAGTACCACTACCCCTCCACATAGTAACACATTACCACCACCCCTCCACATAGTGACTAGGTAACACTACCCCTCCACATAGTAACACAGTACCACCACCCCTCCACATATTAACATAGTACCACCACCCCTCCACTTACTAACATAGTACCACCACCCCTCCACTTAGTAACACAGTACCACCACCCCTCCACATAGTAACATAGTACCACCACCCCTCCACTTAGTAATACAGTACCACCACCCCTCCACTTAGTAACACAGTACCACCACCCCTCCACTTAGTGACACAGTACCACTACCCCTCCACATAGTAACATATTACCACCACCCCTCCACATAGTGACTAGGTACGACAACCCCTCCACATAGTAACACAGTACCACCACCCCTCCACATATTAACATAGTACCACCACCCCTCCACTTAGTAACATAGTACCACCACCCCTCCACTTAGTAAGATGGTACCACTACCCCTCCACATAGTAACATAGTACCACCACCCCTCCACATAGTAACATAGTACCACTTCTCCTCCACATAGTAACTAGATACCACCACCCCTCCACATATTAACATAGTACCACCACCCCTCCACTTAGTAACATAGTACCACTACCCCTCCACATAGTAACACATTACCACCACCCCTCCACATAGTGACTAGGTAACACTACCCCTCCACATAGTAACACAGTACCACCACCCCTCCACATATTAACATAGTACCACCACCCCTCCAATTACTAACATAGTACCACCACCCCTCCACTTAGTAACACAGTACCACCACCCCTCCACATAGTAACATAGTACCACCACCCTTCCACTTACTAACATAGTACCACCACCCCTCCACTTAGTAACACAGTACCAACACCCCTCCACATAGTAAAACAGTACCACCACCCCTCCACTTAGTAACACAGTACCACTACCCCTCCACATAGTAACACATTACCACCACCCCTCCACATAGTGACTAGGTAACACTACCCCTCCACATAGTAACACAGTACCACCACCCCTCCACATATTAACATAGTACCACCACCCCTCCACTTAGTAATACAGTACCACCACCCCTCCACTTAGTAACACAGTACCACCACCCCTCCACTTAGTGACACAGTACCACTACCCCTCCACATAGTAACATAGTACCACCACCCCTCCACTTAGTAACATAGTACCACCACCCCTCCACTTAGTAGCACAGTACCACCACCCCTCCACATAGTAACACATTACCACCACCCCTCCACATAGTGACTAGGTAACACTACCCCTCCACATAGTAACACAGTACCACCACCCCTCCACATAGTAACTAGGTACCACCACACCTCCACATTGTAACATAGTACCACCACCCCTCCACTTAGTAACACAGTACCACCACCCCTCCACATAGTAACATAGTACCACCACCCCTCCACATAGTAACATAGTACCACTTCTCCTCCACATAGTAACTAGGTACCACCACCCCTCCACATAGTAACATAGTACCACCACCCCTCCACTTAGTAACACAGTACCACCACCCCTCCACTTAGTGACACAGTACCACTACCCCTCCACATAGTAACACATTACCACCACCCCTCCACATAGTGACTAGGTAACACTACCCCTCCACATAGTAACACAGTACCACCACCCCTCCACATATTAACATAGTACCACCACCCCTCCACTTACTAACATAGTACCACCACCCCTCCACTTAGTAACACAGTACCACCACCCCTCCACATAGTAACATAGTACCACCACCCCTCCACTTAGTAATACCACCACCCCTCGACATAGTAAATAGGTACCACTACCCCCTCCACATATTAACACAGTACCACCACCCCTCCACATAGTAACTAGGTACCACCACACCTCCACATTGTAACATAGTACAGTACCACCACCCCTCCACTTACTGCCCCTCCACATAGTAACACAGTACCACCACCCCTCCACATTAGTGACACAGTACCACTACCCCTCCACATAGTAACATATTACCACCACCCCTCCACATAGTGTACTCCACATAGTGGTACGACACCACCCCTCCACCCCTCCACATAGTAACACAGTACCACCACCCCTCCACATATTAACATAGTACCACCACCCCTCCACTTAGTAACATAGTACCACCACCCCTCCACTTAGTAAGATGGTACCACTACCCCTCCACATAGTAACATAGTACCACCACCCCTCCACATAGTAACATAGTACCACTTCTCCTCCACATAGTAACTAGATACCACCACCCCTCCACATATTAACATAGTACCACCACCCCTCCACATAGTAACATAGTACCACCACCCCACCACTTAGTAGCACAGTACCACCACCCCTCCACCCCTCCACATAGTAACACAGTACCACCACCCCTCGACATAGTAAATAGGTACCACTACCCCCTCCACATATTAACACAGTACCACCACCCCTCCACATAGTAACTAGGTACCACCACACCTCCACATTGTAACATAGTACCACCACCCCTCCACTTAGTAACACAGTACCACCACCCCTCCACATAGTAACACAGTACCACCACCCCTCCACATAGTAACTAGGTACCACTACCCCTCCACATAGTAACACAGTACCACCACCCCTCCAGATAGTAACTAGGTACCACCACCCCTCCACTTAGTAACATAGTACCACCACCCCTCCACTGAGTTACACAGTACCACCACCCCTCCACTTAGTAACACAGTACCACTGCCCCTCCACATAGTAACACATTACCACCACCCCTCCACATAGTGACTAGGTAACACTACCCCTCCACATAGTAACACAGTACCACCACCCCTCCACATATTAACATAGTACCACCACCCCTCCACTTACTAACATAGTACCACCACCCCTCCACTTAGTAACACAGTACCACCACCCCTCCACATAGTAACATAGTACCACCACCCCTCCACTTAGTAATACAGTACCACCACCCCTCCACTTAGTAACACAGTACCACCACCCCTCCACTTAGTGACACAGTACCACTACCCCTCCACATAGTAACATATTACCACCACCCCTCCACATAGTGACTAGGTACGACAACCCCTCCACATAGTAACACAGTACCACCACCCCTCCACATATTAACATAGTACCACCACCCCTCCACTTAGTAACATAGTACCACCACCCCTCCACTTAGTAAGATGGTACCACTACCCCTCCACATAGTAACATAGTACCACCACCCCTCCACATAGTAACATAGTACCACTTCTCCTCCACATAGTAACTAGATACCACCACCCCTCCACATATTAACATAGTACCACCACCCCTCCACTTAGTAACATAGTACCACCACCCCTCCACTTAGTAGCACAGTACCACCACCCCTCCACCCCTCCACATAGTAACACAGTACCACCACCCCTCGACATAGTAAATAGGTACCACTACCCCCTCCACATAGTAACACAGTACCACCACCCCTCCACATAGTAACTAGGTACCACCACACCTCCACATTGTAACATAGTACCACCACCCCTCCACTTAGTAACACAGTACCACCACCCCTCCACATAGTAACACAGTACCACCACCCCTCCACATAGTAACTAGGTACCACTACCCCTCCACATAGTAACACAGTACCACCACCCCTCCAGATAGTAACTAGGTACCACCACCCCTCCACTTAGTAACATAGTACCACCACCCCTCCACTGAGTTACACAGTACCACCACCCCTCCACTTAGTAACACAGTACCACTGCCCCTCCACATAGTAACACATTACCACCACCCCTCCACATAGTGACTAGGTAACACTACCCCTCCACATAGTAACACAGTACCACCACCCCTCCACATATTAACATAGTACCACCACCCCTCCACTTACTAACATAGTACCACCACCCCTCCACTTAGTAACACAGTACCACCACCCCTCCACATAGTAACATAGTACCACCACCCCTCCACTTAGTAATACAGTACCACCACCCCTCCACTTAGTAACACAGTACCACCACCCCTCCACTTAGTGACACAGTACCACTACCCCTCCACATAGTAACATATTACCACCACCCCTCCACATAGTGACTAGGTACCACTACCCCTCCACATAGTAACACAGTACCACCACCCCTCCACATATTAACATAGTACCACCACCCCTCCACTTATTAACATACCTTAAGGGAACATTTCGGCATTTCGTGTATGATCAGTGAGAAAGTCCATATTGCAAATGTACGGTCCCTTACTAGACGTCCGAAATCGTTTGTAAAATTCGCGGTCGGCGTCGGGCCGTGCGGTAGGGCCAGACCTACCGGGAAGTCATCAAATGAACTTTGTCGGACATTCGGTTTCCGTTTTATAAAATAAACAAGTTTTTGAGCGTTTTTCCGCTATCCCGGAATTTCCCACAAGAGGGCATACGGAATCATATGGCAATTTGGCAAAACATCACGAATCACGACGGGGCCTTATCTCGAAAACGGAAAATATTTCGAAGCCGAAACTTGGTGAGCGTAGGTTTGGCATAATGGGCAGTTGGCCCCGAACAAGATGGCGTCTAGGCCTCGACGGTTTTTGAGTTATGGCCGTTTTTCTGGGATTAAAGGTCCTAAATGGAAATAGAGAAATTATTTTTCCACTTCAGGTCAAAGTCAAGGAGCCTCCGGTGTCAATAAAAAAAGAACCAGCCATTTATCTATCGTCATTTAAGAGAAACGGAACAATGACAACTTGGCAATGGTCACAAATAGGCGTTTTTTTTTTCAACGGTTACAGATCCAGTTGCAGGGTGTTCATACGAATCTTTTTAAAGTGTGCTGCGGAGCTCTGCGAGATTTCTGTGATTTTCTATGATTTTCTGAAATAACACACACATACTAAACCCTCCGTAAATAACTCAGTTGTTAACGTAAAGACTTAAAACTCAGGATTCTGTAACAGCATACCCCAATGAGGATATGTGGTGATTTATAGCTTCCTGTGCCAACCGGAAGTGCCATAATTGGTGTCTCAGGGGCTGTTTCAAAGGGTTAAAAAAGTCTGATCTGTCCAAAACTTCATATATGTGATTAGGCAACCCCCATGAACTGTAAATCAGTCATTTTTCCCCAAAAAATTCAAAGGAAAAAAAAATCACACTAAAACACAACTTGAATGGAGGGACGTATTGGGGTGCGTAGAGACAGACAGTGGCTGCAATAGTTAGCTTTGTTCGAGCTAAAAAAGAACCGTCAGACCTAGAGTTCCGAAACTTTAGAAACCTGTTCTAGACCTCCGGTCGATGGTGCGTGGTGAGTTACGTGGCTCTAGACGGTTCTCGGACCGAGAAACAGCCTCGTACATTTGCAATACCTTCAATTCATTTTGACCATTACGAAAATGACGACGTTTAGAAAAGTCTCAGAGACGCAAGGCTAGGTGCATTGAAACCGGCTCGGCCCATAGAGACAGACCCCAACGTTTCTGTCCGATAGCTCGTTCAAGGACCCCGTAGCAAGGCATGGAAAAAAGTGGATTTTCAGCACCAATTAGGGTTTTTCTCGGACACCAAATGACCTATCGAGCCGAAACTCGGGATTCGGGGTCGCCTCACATAGGACTTCACATAATGTCCGAACTGGACCCGCAGCTAGAACGTAACTATGTGTTTTACCTTTTTATTATGTTTTAAACTAAAGGCGCTGTGAATTATGGGACTGCTCTGACATATGTGATAGTTGGCTTCTAAATGAGTAGTAAAAAGTGGGTTTGGTGTCATAATGACATCTAATTGACTGATGGACACTGACTTGCTAGTTGACTTTTGTGCATTTGCAATATGTTTAAACGGAGAGGGACCATCACCAAAATGGCATTCTGAAATCAACACAAAAAATGGCATCACCATAGTCTCCAGACTGTGCTGAGTTCAACGAGCTATCCCGCTTGACCGTAGCTCGCTCGGTCTAAGCGCAACGACCATTAGAAAAGTAGGCCCAAAATGAAGCCTGCCCCACAATGTCATTTGCTTTTGAGTGACAGTGAGAGAACCGTTAGGGTGAGAAGAAAAATTCCACCACATGAATGTTCCTAAGGTCCTCCCGATCTGTACAAGCCTAACCTTGACCGTGTGGCATTAACCCTTAAGAGTAAAACAGTGTTTTTTGATCTCACAGATTACAGTGTCATCTCTCCCCATAGGAATACATTGCCTGCACCCCTAATTTCAACCTGAAGTCTATATGGGTTATGAATGCCGTATGAACCTGTCTTCGGTACCAGTCCATCAGGCCACTATGAGGTCTACCTGTGTTGATTCTGAGCTTCCTGGACCAACCGGAAGTGGTTAAAATGCCCCTAAAAGTGTTTACCCATACCCTGCCTGCAGTTTGACAGACATAGTGCATTCAACCCTGTGTAAATCAGTCAGTTCTTAACGTAAGGACTTAAAACTCAGGATTCTGTAACAGCATACCCCAATGGGGATATGTGTTGATTTATAGCTTCCTGTGCCAACCGGAAGTGCCATAACTGGTGTCTCAGGGGCTGTTTCGAGGGGTTAAAAAAGTCTGATCTTTCCAAAACTTCATATGTGTGATTAGGCAACCCCCATGAACTGTAAATCAGTCATTTTTCCCCAAAAAAATCAAAGGAAAAAAAAATCACACTAAAACACACCTTGGATGGAGGGACGTATTGGGGTGCGTAGAGACAGACAGTGGCTGCAATAGTTAGCTTTGTTGGAGCTAAAAAAGAACCGTCAGACCTAGAGTTCCGAAACTTTAGAAACCTGTTCTAGACCTCCGGTTGATGGTGCGTGGTGAGTTACGTGGCTCTAGACGGTTCTCGGACCGAGAAACAGCCTCGTACATTTGCAATACCTTCAATTCATTTTGACCATTACGAAAATGACGACGTTTAGAAAAGTCTCAGAGACGCAAGGCTAGGTGCATTGAAACCGGCTCGGCCCATAGAGACGGACTCCGACGTGTCTGTCCGATAGCTCGTTCAAGGACCCCGTAGCAAGGCATGGAAAAAAGTGGATTTTCAGCACCAATTAGGGTTTTTCTCGGACACCAAATGACCTATCGAGCCGAAACTCGGGATTCGGGGTCGCCTCACATAGGCCTTCACATAATGTCCGAACTGGACCCGCAGCTAGAACGTAACTATGTGTTTTACCTTTTTATTATGTTTTAAACCGAAGGCGCTGTGAATTATGGGACTGCTCTGACATATGTGATAGTTGGCTACTAAATGAGTAGGAAAAAGTGGGTTTGGTGTCAATTGATATCCATTTGGTGTCATAATGACATCTAATTGACTGATGGACACTGACTTGCTAGTTGACTTTTGTACATTTGCAATATGTTTAAACGGAGAGGGACCATCACCAAAATGGCATTCTGAAATCAACACAAAAAATGGCATCACCATAGTCTCCAGACTGTGCCGAGTTCAAGGAGACGCCCCGCTTGACCGTAGCTCGTTCTGAGTGCAGCAAACTTGAAAAAAAGAAGGCCCAAAATGAAGCCTGCACCACAATGTCATTTGATTTTGGGTGGCAGTGAGAGAACCGTTAGGGTGAGAAGCACAATTCCACCACATGAATGTTCCTAAGGTCCTCCCGATCTGAACAAGCCTAACCTTGACCGTGTGGCATTAACCCTTCACAGTAAAAAAGGGTTTTTTGATCTCACAGATTACAGTGACATCTCTCCCCATAGGAATACATAGCCTGCACCACAAAATTCAACCTGAAGCCTATATGGGTTATGAATGCCGTATGAACCTGTCTTCGGTACCAGTCCATCAGGCCACTATGAGATCTACCTGTGTCGAATCTAAGCTTCCTGGAGCAACCGGAAGTGGTTAAAATGCCCCTAAAAGTGTTTACCCATACACTGCCTGCAGTTTGATAGACATAGTGCATTCAACCCTGTGTAGATCAGTCAATTCTTAACGTAAAGACTTAAAACTCGGGATTCTGTAAGTGGCTATGTAAATCAAGACATGTGTTTACTTATAGCTTCCTGTGCCAACCGGAAGTGCCTTTAATTGGGTCACACTCTCTGTTTCGAAGGGTTAAAAAAGTCACATCTCTCCAAAACTTCATATGTGTGACTAGGTAACCCTTCTGAACTGTAAATCAGTCATTAATCCCAACAGATGTCAAAGAAAAGCTCCCTCACACACACACAGGAAGGATGGAGTGATAAAGTGCGGTGCTTAAAGACACAGAGAGCAGGAAATGGCATTACCATAATCCCTAGGCCGTACCGAGTTCAGCGAGATATCCCGCTTGACCGTAGCTCGCTCGGTCTAGGCGCAGCGAGCATTAGAATAGTAGGCCCAAAATGAAGCCTGCACCACAATGTCATTTGCTTTTGGGTGACAGTGAGAGAACCGTTAGAGTGAGAAGAAAAATTGCACCACATGAATGTTCCTAAGGTCCTCCCGATCTGAACAAGCCTAACCTTGACCGTGTGGCATTAACCCTTAACAGTAAAACAGTGTTTTTTGATCTCACAGATTACAGTGTCATCTCTCCCCATAGGAATACATTGCCTGCACCCCTAATTTCAACCTGAGGCCTATGTGGGTTATGAATGCCGTATGAACCTGTCTTCGGTACCAGTCCATCAGGCCACTATGAGGTCTACCTGTGTTGATTCTAAGCTTCCTTGACCAACCGGAAGTGGTTAAAATGCCCCTAAAAGTGTTTACCCATACACTGCATGCAGTTTGATAGACATAGTGCATTCAACCCTGTGTAGATCAGTCAATTCTTAACGTAAGGACTTAAAACTCAGGATTCTGTAACAGCATACCCCAATGAGGATATGTGTTGATTTATAACTTCCTGTGTCAACCGGAAGTGCCATAATTTGTGTCTTAGGGGCTGTTTCGAAGGGTTAAAAAAGTCTGATCTTTCCAAAACTTCATATGTGTGATTAGGCAACCCCCATGAACTGTAAATCAGTCATTTTTCCCAAAAAAATTCAAAGGAAAAAAAAATCACACTAAAACACAACTTGGAAGGAGGGACGTATTGGGGTGCGTAGAGACAGACAGTGGCTCCAATAGTTAGCTTTGTTGGAGCTAAAAAAGAACCGTCGGACCTAGAGTTCCGAAACTTTAGAAACCTGTTCTAGACCTCCGGTTGATGGTGCGTGGTGAGTTACGTGGCTCTAGACGGTTCTCGGACCGAGAAACAGCCTCGTACATTTGCAATACCTTCAATTCATTTTGACCATTACGAAAATGACGACGTTTAGAAAAGTCTCAGAGACGCAAGGCTAGGTGCATTGAAACCGGCTCGGCCCATAGAGACGGACTCCGACGTGTCTGTCCGATAGCTCGTTCAAGGACCCCGTAGCAAGGCATGGAAAAAAGTGGATTTTCAGCACCAATTAGGGTTTTTCTCGGACACCAAATGACCTATCGAGCCGAAACTCGGGATTCGGGGTCGCCTCACATAGGCCTTCACATAATGTCCGAACTGGACCCGCAGCTAGAACGTAACTATGTGTTTTACCTTTTTATTATGTTTTAAACCGAAGGCGCTGTGAATTATGGGACTGCTCTGACATATGTGATAGTTGGCTACTAAATGAGTAGGAAAAAGTGGGTTTGGTGTCAATTGATATCCATTTGGTGTCATAATGACATCTAATTGACTGATGGACACTGACTTGCTAGTTGACTTTTGTACATTTGCAATATGTTTAAACGGAGAGGGACCATCACCAAAATGGCATTCTGAAATCAACACAAAAAATGGCATCACCATAGTCTCCAGACTGTGCCGAGTTCAAGGAGACGCCCCGCTTGACCGTAGCTCGTTCTGAGTGCAGCAAACTTGAAAAAAAGAAGGCCCAAAATGAAGCCTGCACCACAATGTCATTTGATTTTGGGTGGCAGTGAGAGAACCGTTAGGGTGAGAAGCACAATTCCACCACATGAATGTTCCTAAGGTCCTCCCGATCTGAACAAGCCTAACCTTGACCGTGTGGCATTAACCCTTCACAGTAAAAAAGGGTTTTTTGATCTCACAGATTACAGTGACATCTCTCCCCATAGGAATACATAGCCTGCACCACAAAATTCAACCTGAAGCCTATATGGGTTATGAATGCCGTATGAACCTGTCTTCGGTACCAGTCCATCAGGCCACTATGAGATCTACCTGTGTCGAATCTAAGCTTCCTGGAGCAACCGGAAGTGGTTAAAATGCCCCTAAAAGTGTTTACCCATACACTGCCTGCAGTTTGATAGACATAGTGCATTCAACCCTGTGTAGATCAGTCAATTCTTAACGTAAAGACTTAAAACTCGGGATTCTGTAAGTGGCTATGTAAATCAAGACATGTGTTTACTTATAGCTTCCTGTGCCAACCGGAAGTGCCTTTAATTGGGTCACACTCTCTGTTTCGAAGGGTTAAAAAAGTCACATCTCTCCAAAACTTCATATGTGTGACTAGGTAACCCTTCTGAACTGTAAATCAGTCATTAATCCCAACAGATGTCAAAGAAAAGCTCCCTCACACACACACAGGAAGGATGGAGTGATAAAGTGCGGTGCTTAAAGACACAGAGAGCAGGAAATGGCATTACCATAATCCCTAGGCCGTACCGAGTTCAGCGAGATATCCCGCTTGACCGTAGCTCGCTCGGTCTAGGCGCAGCGAGCATTAGAATAGTAGGCCCAAAATGAAGCCTGCACCACAATGTCATTTGCTTTTGGGTGACAGTGAGAGAACCGTTAGAGTGAGAAGAAAAATTGCACCACATGAATGTTCCTAAGGTCCTCCCGATCTGAACAAGCCTAACCTTGACCGTGTGGCATTAACCCTTAACAGTAAAACAGTGTTTTTTGATCTCACAGATTACAGTGTCATCTCTCCCCATAGGAATACATTGCCTGCACCCCTAATTTCAACCTGAGGCCTATGTGGGTTATGAATGCCGTATGAACCTGTCTTCGGTACCAGTCCATCAGGCCACTATGAGGTCTACCTGTGTTGATTCTAAGCTTCCTTGACCAACCGGAAGTGGTTAAAATGCCCCTAAAAGTGTTTACCCATACACTGCATGCAGTTTGATAGACATAGTGCATTCAACCCTGTGTAGATCAGTCAATTCTTAACGTAAGGACTTAAAACTCAGGATTCTGTAACAGCATACCCCAATGAGGATATGTGTTGATTTATAACTTCCTGTGTCAACCGGAAGTGCCATAATTTGTGTCTTAGGGGCTGTTTCGAAGGGTTAAAAAAGTCTGATCTTTCCAAAACTTCATATGTGTGATTAGGCAACCCCCATGAACTGTAAATCAGTCATTTTTCCCAAAAAAATTCAAAGGAAAAAAAAATCACACTAAAACACAACTTGGAAGGAGGGACGTATTGGGGTGCGTAGAGACAGACAGTGGCTCCAATAGTTAGCTTTGTTGGAGCTAAAAAAGAACCGTCGGACCTAGAGTTCCGAAACTTTAGAAACCTGTTCTAGACCTCCCGTAGATGGTGCGTTGTGAGTTACGTGGCTCTAGAAGGTTCTCGGACCGAGAAACAGCCTCGTACATTTGAAATAACTTCAATTCATTTTTGCATCACGAAAATGACGACATTTAGAAATGTCCCAGAGTCGCAAGACTAGGTGCATTGCAAACGTCTCGGCCCATATAGACAGACCCCAACGTTTCTGTCCAATAGCTCATTCAAGGACCCCGTAGCAAGTCATGGAAAATAGTGGATTTTCAGCACCAATTAGGGTTTTTCTCGGACACCAAATGACCTATCGAGCCGAAACTTGGGATTCGGGGTCGCCTCAGCTAGGCCAACACATAACATAAGAAATGGACCCGCAGCTAGAACGTAACTACGTGTTTTATGGTTTTTTTATGGTTTGAACCGAAGGGGTTGTGAATTTTGGGCCAGCTCTGAAGTATGTAATAGTTGGCTACTAAACGAGTTGGAAAAAGTGGGTTTGGTGTCAGTTTGTATCAGTTTGGTGGTCAGAATGATATCTAATTGACTGATGGACTCTTGTCCACTTGACTCTTGTACATTTGCAATATGATCCTATAGTGAAAAAACATCACCAAAAGCGACATTCTGAAATCAACCCAAACGAGCGATTGAGATGACCCAGAATCACTGCAAAGCCATCCCGAGTTCATCGGGCCAGTCAATTTCACATTCCTGCAAGATTTTTATAGCATGACAAATTCGTGATGGTACCTTCCCTTTAAAACATATTGCAAATGCACAGTGACTTTGAAAAAGTAAGAAACAAAAAAAAATACATCTAAAAAATTTTGAGCATGACAAATTCGTGATGGTACCTGCCCATTGAAACATATTGCAAATGCACAGTGACTTTGAAAAAGTAAGGAAACATAAACAAAAAAAATCCAAATTTTTTATTTTTGGGTGACCAGTTGCACGTGCATTTGCAATATGATTCTATAGTGAAAAAACATATTGCAAATGCACAGTGACTTTGAAAAAGTAAGGAAACATAAACAAAAAAAATCTAAATTTTTTGGGGGGGGATGACCAGTTGCATGTGCATTTGCAATATGATTCTATAGTGAAAAAACATATTGCAAATGCACAGTGACTTTGAAAAAGTAAGGAAAAATAAACAAAAAAAATCTAAATTTTTTGGGGGGGGATGACCAGTTGCACGTGCATTTGCAATATGATTCTATAGTGAAAAAACATATTGCAAATGCACAGTGACTTTGAAAAAGTAAGGAAACATAAACAAAAAAAATCTAAATTTTTTTTGGGGGGATGACCAGTTGCATGTGCATTTGCAATATGATTCTATAGTGAAAAAACATATTGCAAATGCACAGTGACTTTGAAAAAGTAAGGAAACATAAAAAAAATCTAAATTTTTTTTGGGGGGATGACCAGTTGCATGTGCATTTGCAATATGATTCTATAGTGAAAAAACATATTGCAAATGCACAGTGACTTTGAAAAAGTAAGGAAAAATAAACAAAAAAAATCTAATTTTTTTGGGGGGGGATGACCAGTTGCACGTGCATTTGCAATATGATTCTATAGTGAAAAAACATATTGCAAATGCACAGTGACTTTGAAAAAGTAAGGAAACATAAACAAAAAAAATCTAAAAATTTTTTTGGGGGATGACCAGTTGCATGTGCATTTGCAATATGATTCTATAGTGAAAAAACATATTGCAAATGCACAGTGACTTTGAAAAAGTAAGGAAAAATAAACAAAAAAAATCTAAAAATTTTTTTGGGGGATGACCAGTTGCACGTGCATTTGCAATATGATTCTATAGTGAAAAAACATATTGCAAATGCACAGTGACTTTGAAAAAGTAAGGAAACATAAACAAAAAAAATCTAATTTTTTTGGGGGGGGATGACCAGTTGCATGTGCATTTGCAATATGATTCTATAGTGAAAAAACATATTGCAAATGCACAGTGACTTTGAAAAAGTAAGGAAACATAAACAAAAAAAATCTAAAATTTTTTGGGGGGGATGACCAGTTGCATGTGCATTTGCAATATGATTCTATAGTGAAAAAACATATTGCAAATGCACAGTGACTTTGAAAAAGTAAGGAAAAATAAACAAAAAAAATCTAGTCAATTTCACATTCCTGCAAGATTTTTATAGCATGACAAATTCGTGATGGTACCTTCCCTTTAAAACATATTGCAAATGCACAGTGACTTTGAAAAAGTAAGAAACAAAAAAAAATACATCTAAAAAATTTTGAGCATGACAAATTCGTGATGGTACCTGCCCATTGAAACATATTGCAAATGCACAGTGACTTTGAAAAAGTAAGGAAACATAAACAAAAAAAATCTAAATTTTTTTGGGGGGGATGACCAGTTGCATGTGCATTTGCAATATGATTCTATAGTGAAAAAACATATTGCAAATGCACAGTGACTTTGAAAAAGTAAGGAAAAATAAACAAAAAAAATCTAATTTTTTTTGGGGGGGATGACCAGTTGCACGTGCATTTGCAATATGATTCTATAGTGAAAAAACATATTGCAAATGCACAGTGACTTTGAAAAAGTAAGGAAACATAAACAAAAAAAATCTAAATTTTTTTTGGGGGGATGACCAGTTGCATGTGCATTTGCAATATGATTCTATAGTGAAAAAACATATTGCAAATGCACAGTGACTTTGAAAAAGTAAGGAAACATAAAAAAAATCTAAATTTTTTTGGGGGGGATGACCAGTTGCATGTGCATTTGCAATATGATTCTATAGTGAAAAAACATATTGCAAATGCACAGTGACTTTGAAAAAGTAAGGAAAAATAAACAAAAAAAATCTAATTTTTTTGGGGGGGGATGACCAGTTGCACGTGCATTTGCAATATGATTCTATAGTGAAAAAACATATTGCAAATGCACAGTGACTTTGAAAAAGTAAGGAAACATAAACAAAAAAAATCTAAAATTTTTTTGGGGGGATGACCAGTTGCATGTGCATTTGCAATATGATTCTATAGTGAAAAAACATATTGCAAATGCACAGTGACTTTGAAAAAGTAAGGAAACATAAACAAAAAAAATCCTTTTTTTTTTTTTTGGGTGACCAGTTGCACGTGCATTTGCAATATGATTCTATAGTGAAAAAACATATTGCAAATGCACAGTGACTTTGAAAAAGTAAGGAAACATAAACAAAAAAAATCTAAAATTTTTTTGGGGGGATGACCAGTTGCATGTGCATTTGCAATATGATTCTATAGTGAAAAAACATATTGCAAATGCACAGTGACTTTGAAAAAGTAAGGAAACATAAAAAAAATCTAAATTTTTTTGGGGGGGATGACCAGTTGCATGTGCATTTGCAATATGATTCTATAGTGAAAAAACATATTGCAAATGCACAGTGACTTTGAAAAAGTAAGGAAAAATAAACAAAAAAAATCTAATTTTTTTTTGGGGGGATGACCAGTTGCACGTGCATTTGCAATATGATTCTATAGTGAAAAAACATATTGCAAATGCACAGTGACTTTGAAAAAGTAAGGAAACATAAACAAAAAAAATCTAAAATTTTTTTTGGGGGATGACCAGTTGCATGTGCATTTGCAATATGATTCTATAGTGAAAAAACATATTGCAAATGCACAGTGACTTTGAAAAAGTAAGGAAACATAAACAAAAAAAATCCAATTTTTTTTTTTTGGGTGACCAGTTGCACGTGCATTTGCAATATGATTCTATAGTGAAAAAACATATTGCAAATGCACAGTGACTTTGAAAAAGTAAGGAAACATAAACAAAAAAAATCTAAAATTTTTTGGGGGGGATGACCAGTTGCATGTGCATTTGCAATATGATTCTATAGTGAAAAAACATATTGCAAATGCACAGTGACTTTGAAAAAGTAAGGAAACATAAACAAAAAAAATCTAAAAATTTTTTTGGGGGATGACCAGTTGCATGTGCATTTGCAATATGATTCTATAGTGAAAAAACATATTGCAAATGCACAGTGACTTTGAAAAAGTAAGGAAAAATAAACAAAAAAAATCTAAAATTTTTTTTGGGGGATGACCAGTTGCACGTGCATTTGCAATATGATTCTATAGTGAAAAAACATATTGCAAATGCACAGTGACTTTGAAAAAGTAAGGAAACATAAACAAAAAAAATCTAAATTTTTTTGGGGGGGATGACCAGTTGCATGTGCATTTGCAATATGATTCTATAGTGAAAAAACATATTGCAAATGCACAGTGACTTTGAAAAAGTAAGGAAACATAAACAAAAAAAATCTAAAATTTTTTGGGGGGGATGACCAGTTGCATGTGCATTTGCAATATGATTCTATAGTGAAAAAACATATTGCAAATGCACAGTGACTTTGAAAAAGTAAGGAAAAATAAACAAAAAAAATCTAGTCAATTTCACATTCCTGCAAGATTTTTATAGCATGACAAATTCGTGATGGTACCTTCCCTTTAAAACATATTGCAAATGCACAGTGACTTTGAAAAAGTAAGAAACAAAAAAAAATACATCTAAAAAATTTTGAGCATGACAAATTCGTGATGGTACCTGCCCATTGAAACATATTGCAAATGCACAGTGACTTTGAAAAAGTAAGGAAACATAAACAAAAAAAATCCAAATTTTTTATTTTTGGGTGACCAGTTGCACGTGCATTTGCAATATGATTCTATAGTGAAAAAACATATTGCAAATGCACAGTGACTTTGAAAAAGTAAGGAAACATAAACAAAAAAAATCTAAATTTTTTTGGGGGGGATGACCAGTTGCATGTGCATTTGCAATATGATTCTATAGTGAAAAAACATATTGCAAATGCACAGTGACTTTGAAAAAGTAAGGAAACATAAAAAAAATCTAAATTTTTTTTGGGGGGATGACCAGTTGCATGTGCATTTGCAATATGATTCTATAGTGAAAAAACATATTGCAAATGCACAGTGACTTTGAAAAAGTAAGGAAAAATAAACAAAAAAAATCTAATTTTTTTGGGGGGGGATGACCAGTTGCACGTGCATTTGCAATATGATTCTATAGTGAAAAAACATATTGCAAATGCACAGTGACTTTGAAAAAGTAAGGAAACATAAACAAAAAAAATCTAATTTTTTTTTGGGGGGATGACCAGTTGCATGTGCATTTGCAATATGATTCTATAGTGAAAAAACATATTGCAAATGCACAGTGACTTTGAAAAAGTAAGGAAACATAAACAAAAAAAATCTAAAATTTTTTGGGGGCGATGACCAGTTGCATGTGCATTTGCAATATGATGCTATAGTGAAAAAACATATTGCAAATGCACAGTGACTTTGAAAAAGTAAGGAAACATAAACAAAAAAAATCTAAATTTTTTTTGGGGGGATGACCAGTTGCATGTGCATTTGCAATATGATTCTATAGTGAAAAAACATATTGCAAATGCACAGTGACTTTGAAAAAGTAAGGAAAAATAAACAAAAAAAATCTAAATTTTTTTGGGGGGGATGACCAGTTGCACGTGCATTTGCAATATGATTCTATAGTGAAAAAACATATTGCAAATGCACAGTGACTTTGAAAAAGTAAGGAAACATAAACAAAAAAAATCTAAATTTTTTTGGGGGGGATGACCAGTTGCATGTGCATTTGCAATATGATTCTATAGTGAAAAAACATATTGCAAATGCACAGTGACTTTGAAAAAGTAAGGAAACATAAAAAAAATCTAAATTTTTTGGGGGGGGATGACCAGTTGCATGTGCATTTGCAATATGATTCTATAGTGAAAAAACATATTGCAAATGCACAGTGACTTTGAAAAAGTAAGGAAACATAAACAAAAAAAATCTAAATTTTTTTGGGGGGGATGACCAGTTGCACGTGCATTTGCAATATGATTCTATAGTGAAAAAACATATTGCAAATGCACAGTGACTTTGAAAAAGTAAGGAAACATAAACAAAAAAAATCTAAATTTTTTTGGGGGGGATGACCAGTTGCATGTGCATTTGCAATATGATTCTATAGTGAAAAAACATATTGCAAATGCACAGTGACTTTGAAAAAGTAAGGAAACATAAAAAAAATCTAAATTTTTTTGGGGGGGATGACCAGTTGCATGTGCATTTGCAATATGATTCTATAGTGAAAAAACATATTGCAAATGCACAGTGACTTTGAAAAAGTAAGGAAAAATAAACAAAAAAAATCTAAATTTTTTTTGGGGGGATGACCAGTTGCACGTGCATTTGCAATATGATTCTATAGTGAAAAAACATATTGCAAATGCACAGTGACTTTGAAAAAGTAAGGAAACATAAACAAAAAAAATCTAAAATTTTTTTGGGGGGATGACCAGTTGCATGTGCATTTGCAATATGATTCTATAGTGAAAAAAACATATTGCAAATGCACAGTGACTTTGAAAAAGTAAGGAAACATAAACAAAAAAAATCCAATTTTTTTATTTTTGGGTGACCAGTTGCACGTGCATTTGCAATATGATTCTATAGTGAAAAAACATATTGCAAATGCACAGTGACTTTGAAAAAGTAAGGAAAAATAAACAAAAAAAATCTAAATTTTTTTTGGGGGGGATGACCAGTTGCATGTGCATTTGCAATATGATTCTATAGTGAAAAAACATATTGCAAATGCACAGTGACTTTGAAAAAGTAAGGAAACATAAAAAAAATCTAAATTTTTTTGGGGGGGATGACCAGTTGCACGTGCATTTGCAATATGATTCTATAGTGAAAAAACATATTGCAAATGCACAGTGACTTTGAAAAAGTAAGGAAAAATAAACAAAAAAAATCTAAAAATGTTTTGGGGGGATGACCAGTTGCATGTGCATTTGCAATATGATTCTATAGTGAAAAAACATATTGCAAATGCACAGTGACTTTGAAAAAGTAAGGAAACATAAACAAAAAAAATCTAAACATTTTTTTTTTGGGTGAGCAGTTGCACGTGCATTTGCAATATGATTCTATAGTGAAAAAACATCACCAAAAGCGACATTCTGAAATCAACCCAAACGAGCGATTGAGATGACCCAGAATCACTGCAAAGCCATCCCGAGTTCATCGGGCCAGTCAATTTCACATTCCTGCAGGATTTTTATAGCATGACAAATTCGTGATGGTACCTGCCCATTAAAACATATTGAAACATAGAATCAAATTATTTTTTTTTGGGTTACCAGTTGCACATTTCAGATCACCAGTTGCACATTTCAGATCACCAGTTGCACATTTCAGATCACCAGTTGCACGGAGGAAAATCGTTACTTTTGACTTTGACTTTTGACTTCCTATGAAATCATATTCCAAATGGAGAAAACATATGCCTTATGCACTAGTAAAAAAAAAAAAAAAATGATAATAAAGTATGACTAAAGTATGTTGATAAAGTTCTTATACATGTGTAATTGACATAAAAATTGAAAGAATTTTGAAAAACGGTCCAGAAAGCACTTTTTTAAGGATGTGTGAAGTTTTTTACCAAATTTTGACATTTTTGACTTTTGACTTTTGACTTCCTATGAAATCATATTGCAAATGGACAAAACATATGCCTTATGCGCATGTAATTAAAAAAAAAATAATTTGATATCAAAATTGGACAAAAGTATATTCATACAGTTCTTACACATGTGTAATTGACAAAAAAAGCGAAAGAAATTCGAAAAAAGGCCCAGAAAGCACTTTTTTAAGGGGTAAAAAGTTTTTGAAAAAAATATCATTTTTTCAAAATTTTTCTTTTGGATGTTGACTTGGGTTGCATTTCCAATATGAAAAACCCAGGTGGAGCGCACTCGCCCCCTGTTGGATTTTTGAGGTGTTACAATTGGCAATTGCCATATGGCATTTGCCATATACTTTGCACGAATCAACGCCGCTTTGGGTGGTATTGGACATCGTGTACATGGTTTGTCCAATGCCAATATTTTGACATTCATTTTTGTACAAATCAGGGGGGTATTCCCTTACATAGTACCACCACCCCTCCACTTAGTAACACAGTACCACCACCCCTGCACATAGTAACACAGTACCACCACCCCTCCACATAGTAACTAGGTACCACTACCCCTCCACATAGTAACACAGTACCACCACCCCTCCAGATAGTAACTAGGTACCACCACCCCTCCACATAGTAACATATTACCACCACCCCTCCACATAGTAACACAGTACCACCACCCCTCCACATATTAACATAGTACCACCACCCCTCCACTTATTAACATAGTACCACCACCCCTCCACTTAGTAACACAGTACCACCACCCCTGCACATAGTAACACAGTACCACCACCGCTCCACATAGTAACTAGGTACCACTACCCCTCCACATAGTAACACAGTACCACCACCCCTCCAGATAGTAACTAGGTACCACCACCCCTCCACATAGTAACATAGTACCACCACCCCTCCACTTAGTAACATAGTACCACCACCCCTCCACTTAGTAATATGGTACCACTACCCCTCCACATAGTAATACAGTACCACCACCCCTCCACATAGTAACATAGTACCACTTCTCCTCCACATAGTAACTAGGTACCACCACCCCTCCACATATTAACATAGTACCACCACCCCTCCACTTAGTAACATAGTACCACCACCCCTCCACTTAGTAACACAGTACCACCACCCCTCCACCCCTCCACATAGTAACACAGTACCACCACCCCTCGACATAGTAAATAGGTACCACGACCCCTCCACATAGTAACACAGTACCACCACCCCTCCACATAGTAACTAGGTACCACCACACCTCCACATTGTAACATAGTACCACCACCCCTCCACTTAGTAACACAGTACCACCACCCCTCCACATAGTAACACAGTACCACCACCCCTCCACATAGTAACTAGGTACCACTACCCCTCCACATAGTAACACAGTACCACCACCCCTCCACATAGTAACTAGGTACCACCACACCTCCACATAGTAACACAGTACCACCACCCCTCCACATATTAACATAGTACCACCACCCCTCCACTTATTAACATAGTACCACCACCCCTCCACTTAGTAACACAGTACCACCACCCCTGCACATAGTAACACAGTACCACCACCCCTCCACATAGTAACTAGGTACCACTACCCCTCCACATAGTAACACAGTACCACCACCCCTCCAGATAGTAACTAGGTACCACCACCCCTCCACATAGTAACATATTACCACCACCCCTCCACATAGTAACACAGTACCACCACCCCTCCACATATTAACATAGTACCACCACCCCTCCACTTATTAACATAGTACCACCACCCCTCCACTTAGTAACACAGTACCACCACCCCTGCACATAGTAACTAGGTACCACTACCCCTCCACATAGTAACACAGTACCACCACCCCTCCAGATAGTAACTAGGTACCACCACCCCTCCACATAGTAACATATTACCACCACCCCTCCACATAGTAACACAGTACCACCACCCCTCCACATATTAACATAGTACCACCACCCCTCCACTTATTAACATAGTACCACCACCCCTCCACTTAGTAACACAGTACCACCACCCCTGCACATAGTAACACAGTACCACCACCCCTCCACATAGTAACTAGGTACCACTACCCCTCCACATAGTAACACAGTACCACCACCCCTCCAGATAGTAACTAGGTACCACCACCCCTCCACATAGTAACATAGTACCACCACCCCTCCACTTAGTAACATAGTACCACCACCCCTCCACTTAGTAATATGGTACCACTACCCCTCCACATAGTAATACAGTACCACCACCCCTCCACATAGTAACATAGTACCACTTCTCCTCCACATAGTAACTAGGTACCACCACCCCTCCACATATTAACATAGTACCACCACCCCTCCACTTAGTAACATAGTACCACCACCCCTCCACTTAGTAACACAGTACCACCACCCCTCCACCCCTCCACATAGTAACACAGTACCACCACCCCTCGACATAGTAAATAGGTACCACTACCCCTCCACATAGTAACACAGTACCACCACCCCTCCACATAGTAACTAGGTACCACCACACCTCCACATTGTAACATAGTACCACCACCCCTCCACTTAGTAACACAGTACCACCACCCCTCCACATAGTAACACAGTACCACCACCCCTCCACATAGTAACTAGGTACCACTACCCCTCCACATAGTAACACAGTACCACCACCCCTCCACATAGTAACTAGGTACCACCACACCTCCACATTGTAACATAGTACCACCACCCCTCCACTTAGTAACACAGTACCACCACCCCTCCACATAGTAACACAGTACCACCACCCCTCCACATAGTGACTAGGTACGACAACCCCTCCACATAGTAACACAGTACCACCACCCCTCCACTTAGTAACATAGCACCACCACCCCTCCACTTAGTAAGATGGTACCACTACCCCTCCACATAGTAACATAGTACCACCACCCTCCACATAGTAACATAGTACCACTTCTCCTCCACATAGTAACTAGGTACCACCACCCCTCCACATATTAACATAGTACCACCACCCCTCCACTTAGTAACATAGTACCACCACCCCTCCACTTAGTAGCACAGTACCACCACCCCTCCACATAGTAACACATTACCACCACCCCTCCACATAGTAACTAGGTACCACCACACCTCCACATTGTAACATAGTACCACCACCCCTCCACTTAGTAACACAGTACCACCACCCCTCCACATAGTAACATAGTACCACCACCCCTCCACATAGTAACATAGTACCACATCTCCTCCACATAGTAACTAGGTACCACCACCCCTCCACATATTAACATAGTACCACCACCCCTCCACTTAGTAACACAGTACCACCACCCCTCCACTTAGTAACACAGTACCACTACCCCTCCACATAGTAACACATTACCACCACCCCTCCACATAGTGACTAGGTAACACTACCCCTCCACATAGTAACACAGTACCACCACCCCTCCACATATTAACATAGTACCACCACCCCTCCACTTACTAACATAGTACCACCACCCCTCCACTTAGTAACACAGTACCACCACCCCTCCACATAGTAACATAGTACCACCACCCCTCCACTTAGTAATACAGTACCACCACCCCTCCACTTAGTAACACAGTACCACCACCCCTCCACTTAGTAAGATGGTACCACTACCCCTCCACATAGTAACATAGTACCACCACCCCTCCACATAGTAACATAGTACCACTTCTCCTCCACATAGTAACTAGGTACCACCACCCCTCCACATATTAACATAGTACCACCACCCCTCCACTTAGTAACATAGTACCACCACCCCTCCACTTAGTAACACAGTACCACCACCCCTCCACCCCTCCACATAGTAACACAGTACCACCACCCCTCGACATAGTAAATAGGTACCACTACCCCTCCACATAGTAACACAGTACCACCACCCCTCCACATAGTAACTAGGTACCACCACACCTCCACATTGTAACATAGTACCACCACCCCTCCACTTAGTAACACAGTACCACCACCCCTCCACATAGTAACACAGTACCACCACCCCTCCACATAGTAACTAGGTACCACTACCCCTCCACATAGTAACACAGTACCACCACCCCTCCACATAGTAACTAGGTACCACCACACCTCCACATTGTAACATAGTACCACCACCCCTCCACTTAGTAACACAGTACCACCACCCCTCCACATAGTAACACAGTACCACCACCCCTCCACATAGTGACTAGGTACGACAACCCCTCCACATAGTAACACAGTACCACCACCCCTCCACTTAGTAACATAGTACCACCACCCCTCCACTTAGTAAGATGGTACCACTACCCCTCCACATAGTAACATAGTACCACCACCCTCCACATAGTAACATAGTACCACTTCTCCTCCACATAGTAACTAGGTACCACCACCCCTCCACATATTAACATAGTACCACCACCCCTCCACTTAGTAACATAGTACCACCACCCCTCCACTTAGTAGCACAGTACCACCACCCCTCCACATAGTAACACATTACCACCACCCCTCCACATAGTGACTAGGTAACACTACCCCTCCACATAGTAACACAGTACCACCACCCCTCCACATAGTAACTAGGTACCACCACACCTCCACATTGTAACATAGTACCACCACCCCTCCACTTAGTAACACAGTACCACCACCCCTCCACATAGTAACATAGTACCACCACCCCTCCACATAGTAACATAGTACCACTTCTCCTCCACATAGTAACTAGGTACCACCACCCCTCCACATATTAACATAGTACCACCACCCCTCCACTTAGTAACACAGTACCACTACCCCTCCACATAGTAACACATTACCACCACCCCTCCACATAGTGACTAGGTAACACTACCCCTCCACATAGTAACACAGTACCACCACCCCTCCACATATTAACATAGTACCACCACCCCTCCACTTACTAACATAGTACCACCACCCCTCCACTTAGTAACACAGTACCACCACCCCTCCACATAGTAACATAGTACCACCACCCCTCCACTTAGTAATACAGTACCACCACCCCTCCACTTAGTAACACAGTACCACCACCCCTCCACTTAGTGACACAGTACCACTACCCCTCCACATAGTAACATATTACCACCACCCCTCCACATAGTGACTAGGTACGACAACCCCTCCACATAGTAACACAGTACCACCACCCCTCCACATATTAACATAGTACCACCACCCCTCCACTTAGTAACATAGTACCACCACCCCTCCACTTAGTAAGATGGTACCACTACCCCTCCACATAGTAACATAGTACCACCACCCCTCCACATAGTAACATAGTACCACTTCTCCTCCACATAGTAACTAGGTACCACCACCCCTCCACATATTATCATAGTACCACCACCCCTCCACTTAGTAACATAGTACCACCACCCCTCCACTTAGTAGCACAGTACCACCACCCCTCCACCCCTCCACATAGTAACACAGTACCACCACCCCTCGACATAGTAAATAGGTACCACTACCCCTCCACATAGTAACACAGTACCACCACCCCTCCACATAGTAACTGGGTACCACCACACCTCCACATTGTAACATAGTACCACCACCCCTCCACTTAGTAACACAGTACCACCACCCCTCCACATAGTAACACAGTACCACCACCCCTTCACATAGTAACTAGGTACCACTACCCCTCCACATATTAACACAGTACCACCACCCCTCCAGATAGTAACTAGGTACTACCACCCCTCCACTTAGTAACATAGTACCACCACCCCTCCACTGAGTTACACAGTACCACCACCCCTCCACTTAGTAACACAGTACCACTACCCCTCCACATAGTAACACATTACCACCACCCATCCACATAGTGACTAGGTAACACTACCCCTCCACATAGTAACACAGTACCACCACCCCTCCAAATATTAACATAGTACCACCACCCCTCCACTTACTAACATAGTACCACCACCCCTCCACTTAGTAACACAGTACCACCACCCCTCCACATAGTAACATAGTACCACCACCCCTCCACTTAGTAATACAGTACCACCACCCCTCCACTTAGTGACACAGTACCACTACCCCTCCACATAGTAACATATTACCACCACCCCTCCACATAGTGACTAGGTACCACTACCCCTCCACATAGTAACACAGTACCACCACCCCTCCACATATTAACATAGTACCACCACCCCTCCACTTATTAACATAGTACCACCACCCCTCCACTTAGTAACACAGTACCACCACCCCTGCACATAGTAACACAGTACCACCACCCCTCCACATAGTAACTAGGTACCACTACCCCTCCACATAGTAACATATTACCACCACCCCTCCACATAGTGACTAGGTACGACAACCCCTCCACATAGTAACACAGTACCACCACCCCTCCACATATTAACATAGTACCACCACCCCTCCACTTAGTAACATAGTACCACCACCCCTCCACTTAGTAAGATGGTACCACTACCCCTCCACATAGTAACATAGTACCACCACCCCTCCACATAGTAACATAGTACCACTTCTCCTCCACATAGTAACTAGGTACCACCACCCCTCCACATATTATCATAGTACCACCACCCCTCCACTTAGTAACATAGTACCACCACCCCTCCACTTAGTAGCACAGTACCACCACCCCTCCACCCCTCCACATAGTAACACAGTACCACCACCCCTCGACATAGTAAATAGGTACCACTACCCCTCCACATAGTAACACAGTACCACCACCCCTCCACATAGTAACTAGGTACCACCACACCTCCACATTGTAACATAGTACCACCACCCCTCCACTTAGTAACACAGTACCACCACCCCTCCACATAGTAACACAGTACCACCACCACTCCACATAGTAACTAGGTACCACTACCCCTCCACATATTAACACAGTACCACCACCCCTCCAGATAGTAACTAGGTACTACCACCCCTCCACTTAGTAACATAGTACCACCACCCCTCCACTGAGTTACACAGTACCACCACCCCTCCACTTAGTAACACAGTACCACTACCCCTCCACATAGTAACACATTACCACCACCCATCCACATAGTGACTAGGTAACACTACCCCTCCACATAGTAACACAGTACCACCACCCCTCCAAATATTAACATAGTACCACCACCCCTCCACTTACTAACATAGTACCACCACCCCTCCACTTAGTAACACAGTACCACCACCCCTCCACATAGTAACATAGTACCACCACCCCTCCACTTAGTAATACAGTACCACCACCCCTCCACTTAGTAACACAGTACCACCACCCCTCCACTTAGTGACACAGTACCACTACCCCTCCACATAGTAACATATTACCACCACCCCTCCACATAGTGACTAGGTACCACTACCCCTCCACATAGTAACACAGTACCACCACCCCTCCACATATTAACATAGTACCACCACCCCTCCACTTATTAACATAGTACCACCACCCCTCCACTTAGTAACACAGTACCACTACCCCTGCACATAGTAACACAGTACCACCACCCCTCCACATAGTAACTAGGTACCACTACCCCTCCACATAGTAACACAGTACCACCACCCCTCCAGATAGTAACTAGGTACCACCACCCCTCCACATAGTAACATAGTACCACCACCCCTCCACTTAGTAACATAGTACCACCACCCCTCCACTTAGTAATATGGTACCACTACCCCTCCACATAGTAACACAGTACCACCACCCCTCCACATAGTAACATAGTACCACTTCTCCTCCACATAGTAACTAGGTACCACCACCCCTCCACATATTAACAAAGTACCACCACCCCTCCACTTAGTAACATAGTACCACCACCCCTCCACTTAGTAACACAGTACCACCACCCCTCCACATAGTAACACAGTACCACTACCCCTCCACATAGTAACACAGTACCACCACCCCTCGACATAGTAAATAGGTACCATTACCCCTCCACATAGTAACACAGTACCACCACCCCTCCACATAGTAACTAGGTACCACCACACCTCCACATTGTAACATAGTACCACCACCCCTCCACTTAGTAACACAGTACCACCACCCCTCCACATAGTAACACAGTACCACCACCCCTCCACATAGTAACTAGGTACCACTACCCCTCCACATAGTAACACAGTACCACCACCCCTCCAGATAGTAACTAGGTACCACCACCCCTCCACATAGTAACATAGTACAACCACCCCTCCACTTAGTATCATAGTACCACCACCCCTCCACTTAGTAACATAGTACCACCACCCCTCCACTTAGTAAGATGGTACCACTACCCCTCCACATAGTAACATAGTACCACCACCCCTCCACATAGTAACATAGTACCACTTCTCCTCCACATAGTAACTAGGTACCACCACCCCTCCACATATTAACATAGTACCACCACCCCGCCACTTAGTAACATAGTACCACCACCCCTCCACTTAGTAGCACAGTACCACCACCCCTCCACATAGTAACACATTACCACCACCCCTCCACATAGTGACTAGGTAACACTACCCCTCCACATAGTAACACAGTACCACCACCCCTCCACATAGTAACTAGGTACCACCACACCTCCACATTGTAACATAGTACCACCACCCCTCCACTTAGTAACACAGTACCACCACCCCTCCACATAGTAACATAGTACCACCACCCCTCCACATAGTAACTAGGTACCACCACCCCTCCACATATTAACATAGTACCACCACCCCTCCACTTAGTAACACAGTACCACCACCCCTCCACTTAGTAACACAGTACCACTACCCCTCCACATAGTAACACATTACCACCACCCCTCCACATAGTGACTAGGTAACACTACCCCTCCACATAGTAACACAGTACCACCACCCCTCCACATATTAACATAGTACCACCACCCCTCCACTTACTAACATAGTACCACCACCCCTCCACTTAGTAACACAGTACCACCACCCCTCCACATAGTAACATAGTACCACCACCCCTCCACTTAGTAATACAGTACCACCACCCCTCCACTTAGTAACACAGTACCACCACCCCTCCACTTAGTGACACAGTACCACTACCCCTCCACATAGTAACATATTACCACCACCCCTCCACATAGTGACTAGGTACCACTACCCCTCCACATAGTAACACAGTACCACCACCCCTCCACATATTAACATAGTACCACCACCCCTCCACTTATTAACATAGTACCACCACCCCTCCACTTAGTAACACAGTACCACCACCCCTGCACATAGTAACACAGTACCACCACCCCTCCACATAGTAACTAGGTACCACTACCCCTCCACATAGTAACACAGTACCACCACCCCTCCAGATAGTAACTAGGTACCACCACCCCTCCACATAGTAACATAGTACCACCACCCCTCCACTTAGTAACATAGTACCACCACCCCTCCACTTAGTAATATGGTACCACTACCCCTCCACATAGTAACACAGTACAACCACCCCTCCACATAGTAACATAGTACCACTTCTCCTCCACATAGTAACTAGGTACCACCACCCCTCCACATATTAACAAAGTACCACCACCCCTCCACTTAGTAACATAGTACCACCACCCCTCCACTTAGTAACACAGTACCACCACCCCTCCACCCCTCCACATAGTAACACAGTACCACCACCCCTCGACATAGTAAATAGGTACCATTACCCCTCCACATAGTAACACAGTACCACCACCCCTCCACATATTAACTAGGTACCACCACACCTCCACATTGTAACATAGTACCACCACCCCTCCACTTAGCAACACAGTACCACCACCCCTCCACATAGTAACACAGTACCACCACCCCTCCACATAGTAACTAGGTACCACTACCCCTCCACATAGTAACACAGTACCACCACCCCTCCACATATTAACACAGTACCACCACCCCTGCACATAGTAACACAGTACCACCACCCCTCCACATAGTAACTAGGTACCACTACCCCTCCACATAGTAACACAGTACCACCACCCCTCCAGATAGTAAGTAGGTACCACCACCCCTCCACATAGTAACATAGTACCACCACCCCTCCACATAGTAACACAGTACCACCACCCCTCCACATAGTAACATAGTACCACTTCTCCTCCACATAGTAACTAGGTACCACCACCCCTCCACATATTAACAAAGTACCACCACCCCTCCACTTAGTAACATAGTACCACCACCCCTCCACTTAGTAACACAGTACCACCACCCCTCCACATAGTAACTAGGTACCACTACCCCTCCACATAGTAACACAGTACCACCACCCCTCCAGATAGTAACTAGGTACCACCACCCCTCCACATAGTAACATAGTACAACCACCCCTCCACTTAGTATCATAGTACCACCACCCCTCCACTTAGTAACATAGTACCACCACCCCTCCACTTAGTAAGATGGTACCACTACCCCTCCACATAGTAACATAGTACCACCACCCCTCCACATAGTAACATAGTACCACTTCTCCTCCACATAGTAACTAGGTACCACCACCCCTCCACATATTAACATAGTACCACCACCCCTCCACTTAGTAACATAGTACCACCACCCCTCCACTTAGTAGCACAGTACCACCACCCCTCCACATAGTAACACATTACCACCACCCCTCCACATAGTGACTAGGTAACACTACCCCTCCACATAGTAACACAGTACCACCACCCCTCCACATAGTAACTAGGTACCACCACACCTCCACATTGTAACATAGTACCACCACCCCTCCACTTAGTAACACAGTACCACCACCCCTCCACATAGTAACATAGTACCACCACCCCTCCACATAGTAACATAGTACCACTTCTCCTCCACATAGTAACTAGGTACCACCACCCCTCCACATATTAACATAGTACCACCACCCCTCCACTTAGTAACACAGTACCACCACCCCTCCACTTAGTAACACAGTACCACTACCCCTCCACATAGTAACACATTACCACCACCCCTCCACATAGTGACTAGGTAACACTACCCCTCCACATAGTAACACAGTACCACCACCCACCCACATATTAACATAGTACCACCACCCCTCCACTTACTAACATAGTACCACCACCCCTCCACTTAGTAACACAGTACCACCACCCCTCCACATAGTAACATAGTACCACCACCCCTCCACTTAGTAATACAGTACCACCACCCCTCCACTTAGTAACACAGTACCACCACCCCTCCACTTAGTGACACAGTACCACTACCCCTCCACATAGTAACATATTACCACCACCCCTCCACATAGTGACTAGGTACGACAACCCCTCCACATAGTAACACAGTACCACCACCCCTCCACATATTAACATAGTACCACCACCCCTCCACTTAGTAACATAGTACCACCACCCCTACACTTAGTAAGATGGTACCACTACCCCTCCACATAGTAACATAGTACCACCACCCCTCCACATAGTAACATAGTACCACTTCTCCTCCACATAGTAACTAGGTACCACCACCCCTCCACATATTAACATAGTACCACCACCCCTCCATTTAGTAACATAGTACCACCACCCCTCCACTTAGTAGCACAGTACCACCACCCCTCCACCCCTCCACATAGTAACACAGTACCACCACCCCTCGACATAGTAAATAGGTACCACTACCCCTCCACATAGTAACACAGTACCACCACCCCTCCACATAGTAACTAGGTACCACCACACCTCCACATTGTAACATAGTACCACCACCCCTCCACTTAGTAACACAGTACCACCACCCCTCCACATAGTAACACAGTACCACCACCCCTCCACATAGTAACTAGGTACTACTACCCCTCCACATAGTAACACAGTACCACCACCCCTCCAGATAGTAACTAGGTACCACCACCCCTCCACTTAGTAACATAGTACCACCACCCCTCCACTGAGTTACACAGTACCACCACCCCTCCACTTAGTAACACAGTACCACTACCCCTCCACATAGTAACATATTACCACCACCCCTCCACATAGTGACTAGGTAACACTACCCCTCCACATAGTAACACAGTACCACCACCCCTCCACATATTAACATAGTACCACCACCCCTCCACTTATTAACATAGTACCACCACCCCTCCACTTAGTAACACAGTACCACCACCCCTCCACATAGTAACATAGTACCACCACCCCTCCACTTAGTAATACAGTACCACCACCCCTCCACTTAGTAACACAGTACCACCACCCCTCCACTTAGTGACACAGTACCACTACCCCTCCACATAGTAACATATTACCACCACCCCTCCACATAGTAACACAGTACCACCACCCCTCCACATATTAACATAGTACCACCACCCCTCCACTTATTAACATAGTACCACCACCCCTCCACTTAGTAACACAGTACCACCACCCCTGCACATAGTAACACAGTACCACCACCCCTCCACATAGTAACTAGGTACCACTACCCCTCCACATAGTAACACAGTACCACCACCCCTCCAGATAGTAACTAGGTACCACCACCCCTCCACATAGTAACATAGTACCACCACCCCTCCACTTAGTAACATAGTACCACCACCCCTCCACTTAGTAATATGGTACCACTACCCCTCCACATAGTAATACAGTACCACCACCCCTCCACATAGTAACATAGTACCACTTCTCCTCCACATAGTAACTAGGTTCCACCACCCCTCCACATATTAACATAGTACCACCACCCCTCCACTTAGTAACATAGTACCACCACCCCTCCACTTAGTAACACAGTACCACCACCCCTCCACCCCTCCACATAGTAACACAGTACCACCACCCCTCGACATAGTAAATAGGTACCACTACCCCTCCACATAGTAACACAGTACCACCACCCCTCCACATAGTAACTAGGTACCACCACACCTCCACATTGTAACATAGTACCACCACCCCTCCACATAGTAACACAGTACCACCACCTCTCCACATAGTAAATAGGTACCACTACCCCTCCACTGAGTAACACAGTACCACCACCCCTCCACTAAGTAACACAGTACCACCACCCCTCCACTTAGTAACATAATACCACCACCCCTCCACTTAGTAACATAGTGCCACCACCCCTCCACTTAGTAACATAGTACCACTACCCCTCCACATAGTAACATAGTACCACCACCCCTCCACATAATAACACAGTACCACCACCCCTCCACTTAGTAACACAGTACCTCTACCCCTCCACTTAGTAACACAGTACCACCACCCCTCCACATAATAACACAGTACCACCACCCCTCCACATAGTAACTAGGTACCACCACCCCTCCACATAGTAACACAGTAGCACCACCCCTCAACTTAGTAACATAGTACAACCACCCCTCCACTTAGTAATTCAGTACCACCACCACTCCACTTAGTAACATAGTACCACCACCCCTCCACATAGTAACACAGTACCACCACCCCTCCACATAGTAAATAGGTACCACCACCCCTCCAAATAGTAACATAGTAGCACCACCCCTCAACTTAGTAACACAGTACAACCACCCCTCCACTTAGTAATTCAGTACCACCACCACTCCACTTAGTAACATAGTACCACCACCCCTCCACATAGTAACACAGTACCACCACCCCTCCACATTGTAACTAGGTACCACCACCCCTCCACATAGTAACATAGTACCACCACCCCTCCACTTAGTAACACAGTACCACCACCCCTCCACATATTAACACAGTACCACCACCCCTCCACATAGTAACTAGGTACCACTACCCCTCCACATAGTAACATAGTACCACAACCCCTACACTTAGTAACACAGTACCACCACCCCTCCACATAGTAACACAGTACCACCACCCCTCCACATAGTAACTAGGTACCACTACCCCTCCACATAGTAACACAGTACCACCACCCCTCCAGATTGTGACTAGGTACCACCACACCTCCACATAGTAACATAGTACCACCACCCTTCCACTTACTAACATAGTACCACCACCCCTCCACTTAGTAACACAGTACCAACACCCCTCCACATAGTAAAACAGTACCACCACCCCTCCACTTAGTAACACAGTACCACTACCCCTCCACATAGTAACACATTACCACCACCCCTCCACATAGTGACTAGGTAACACTACCCCTCCACATAGTAACACAGTACCACCACCCCTCCACATATTAACATAAAACCACCACCCCTCCACTTACTAACATAGTACCACCACCCCTCCACTTAGTAACACAGTACCACCACCCCTCCACATAGTAACATAGTACCACCACCCCTCCACTTAGTAATACAGTACCACCACCCCTCCACTTAGTAACACAGTACCACCACCCCTCCACTTAGTGACACAGTACCACTACCCCTCCACATAGTAACATAGTACCACCACCCCTCCACTTAGTAACACAGTACCAACACCCCTCCACATAGTAAAACAGTACCACCACCCCTCCACTTAGTAACACAGTACCACTACCCCTCCACATAGTAACACATTACCACCACCCCTCCACATAGTGACTAGGTAACACTACCCCTCCACATAGTAACACAGTACCACCACCCCTCCACATATTAACATAGTACCACCACCCCTCCACTTACTAACATAGTACCACCACCCCTCCACTTAGTAACACAGTACCACCACCCCTCCACATAGTAACATAGTACCACCACCCTTCCACTTACTAACATAGTACCACCACCCCTCCACTTAGTAACACAGTACCAACACCCCTCCACATAGTAAAACAGTACCACCACCCCTCCACTTAGTAACACAGTACCACTACCCCTCCACATAGTAACACATTACCACCACCCCTCCACATAGTGACTAGGTAACACTACCCCTCCACATAGTAACACAGTACCACCACCCCTCCACATATTAACATAGTACCACCACCCCTCCACTTAGTAATACAGTACCACCACCCCTCCACTTAGTAACACAGTACCACCACCCCTCCACTTAGTGACACAGTACCACTACCCCTCCACATAGTAACATAGTACCACCACCCCTCCACTTAGTAACATAGTACCACCACCCCTCCACTTAGTAGCACAGTACCACCACCCCTCCACATAGTAACACATTACCACCACCCCTCCACATAGTGACTAGGTAACACTACCCCTCCACATAGTAACACAGTACCACCACCCCTCCACATAGTAACTAGGTACCACCACACCTCCACATTGTAACATAGTACCACCACCCCTCCACTTAGTAACACAGTACCACCACCCCTCCACATAGTAACATAGTACCACCACCCCTCCACATAGTAACATAGTACCACTTCTCCTCCACATAGTAACTAGGTACCACCACCCCTCCACATATTAACATAGTACCACCACCCCTCCACTTAGTAACACAGTACCACCACCCCTCCACTTAGTAACACAGTACCACTACCCCTCCACATAGTAACACATTACCACCACCCCTCCACATAGTGACTAGGTAACACTACCCCTCCACATAGTAACACAGTACCACCACCCCTCCACATATTAACATAGTACCACCACCCCTCCACTTACTAACATAGTACCACCACCCCTCCACTTAGTAACACAGTACCACCACCCCTCCACATAGTAACATAGTACCACCACCCCTCCACTTAGTAATACAGTACCACCACCCCTCCACTTAGTAACACAGTACCACCACCCCTCCACTTAGTGACACAGTACCACTACCCCTCCACATAGTAACATATTACCACCACCCCTCCACATAGTGACTAGGTACGACAACCCCTCCACATAGTAACACAGTACCACCACCCCTCCACATATTAACATAGTACCACCACCCCTCCACTTAGTAACATAGTACCACCACCCCTCCACTTAGTAAGATGGTACCACTACCCCTCCACATAGTAACATAGTACCACCACCCCTCCACATAGTAACATAGTACCACTTCTCCTCCACATAGTAACTAGATACCACCACCCCTCCACATATTAACATAGTACCACCACCCCTCCACTTAGTAACATAGTACCACCACCCCTCCACTTAGTAGCACAGTACCACCACCCCTCCACCCCTCCACATAGTAACACAGTACCACCACCCCTCGACATAGTAAATAGGTACCACTACCCCTCCACATAGTAAAACAGTACCACCACCCCTCCACATAGTAACTAGGTACCACCACACCTCCACATTGTAACATAGTACCACCACCCCTCCACTTAGTAACACAGTACCACCACCCCTCCACATAGTAACACAGTACCACCACCCCTCCACATAGTAACTAGGTACCACTACCCCTCCACATAGTAACACAGTACCACCACCCCTCCAGATAGTAACTAGGTACCACCACCCCTCCACTTAGTAACATAGTACCACCACCCCTCCACTGAGTTACACAGTACCACCACCCCTCCACTTAGTAACACAGTACCACTACCCCTCCACATAGTAACACATTACCACCACCCTTCCACATAGTGACTAGGTAACACTACCCCTCCACATAGTAACACAGTACCACCACCCCTCCACATATTAACATAGTACCACCACCCCTCCACTTACTAACATAGTACCACCACCCCTCCACTTAGTAACACAGTACCACCACCCCTCCACATAGTAACATAGTACCACCACCCCTCCACTTAGTAATACAGTACCACCACCCCTCCACTTAGTAACACAGTACCACCACCCCTCCACTTAGTGACACAGTACCACTACCCCTCCACATAGTAACATATTACCACCACCCCTCCACATAGTGACTAGGTACCACTACCCCTCCACATAGTAACACAGTACCACCACCCCTCCACATATTAACATAGTACCACCACCCCTCCACTTATTAACATAGTACCACCACCCCTCCACTTAGTAACACAGTACCACCACCCCTGCACATAGTAACACAGTACCACCACCCCTCCACATAGTAACTAGGTACCACTACCCCTCCACATAGTAACACAGTACCACCACCCCTCCAGATAGTAACTAGGTACCACCACCCCTCCACATAGTAACATATTACCACCACCCCTCCACATAGTAACACAGTACCACCACCCCTCCACATATTAACATAGTACCACCACCCCTCCACTTATTAACATAGTACCACCACCCCTCCACTTAGTAACACAGTACCACCACCCCTGCACATAGTAACACAGTACCACCACCCCTCCACATAGTAACTAGGTACCACTACCCCTCCACATAGTAACACAGTACCACCACCCCTCCAGATAGTAACTAGGTACCACCACCCCTCCACATAGTAACATAGTACCAGCACCCCTCCACTTAGTAACATAGTACCACCACCCCTCCACTTAGTAATATGGTACCACTACCCCTCCACATAGTAATACAGTACCACCACCCCTCCACATAGTAACATAGTACCACTTCTCCTCCACATAGTAATACAGTACCACCACCCCTCCACATAGTAACACAGTACCACCACCCCTCCAGATAGTAACTAGGTACCACCACCCCTCCACATAGTAACATATTACCACCACCCCTCCACATAGTAACACAGTACCACCACCCCTCCACATATTAACATAGTACCACCACCCCTCCACTTATTAACATAGTACCACCACCCCTCCACTTAGTAACACAGTACCACCACCCCTGCACATAGTAACACAGTACCACCACCCCTCCACATAGTAACTAGGTACCACTACCCCTCCACATAGTAACACAGTACCACCACCCCTCCAGATAGTAACTAGGTACCACCACCCCTCCACATAGTAACATAGTACCACCACCCCTCCACTTAGTAACATAGTACCACCACCCCTCCACTTAGTAATATGGTACCACCACCCCTCCACTTAGTAACACAGTACCACCACCCCTCCACCCCTCCACATAGTAACACAGTACCACCACCCCTCGACATAGTAAATAGGTACCACTACCCCTCCACATAGTAACACAGTACCACCACCCCTCCACATAGTAACTAGGTACCACCACACCTCCACATTGTAACATAGTACCACCACCCCTCCACTTAGTAACACAGTACCACCACCCCTCCACATAGTAACACAGTACCACCACCCCTCCACATAGTAACTAGGTACCACTACCCCTCCACATAGTAACACAGTACCACCACCCCTCCACATAGTAACTAGGTACCACCACACCTCCACATTGTAACATAGTACCACCACCCCACCACTTAGTAACACAGTACCACCACCCCTCCACATAGTAACACAGTACCACCACCCCTCCACATAGTGACTAGGTACGACAACCCCTCCACATAGTAACACAGTACCACCACCCCTCCACTTAGTAACATAGTACCACCACCCCTCCACTTAGTAAGATGGTACCACTACCCCTCCACATAGTAACAT